>NC_067220.1:35380670-35670108 GCF_019924925.1 Ctenopharyngodon idella
TTTCTATGAACAGCCTGACCAAACAGTAGTGTGAGACTTTTGTAAAGAAGTTTAAGTATTCCATGAATTGTGAATACAAGCCCATTGTGAGTCTAGGTCAAAGTGTGGGAAATGATTAAAACAGTAGTTTAAAACAGTAGTGAAACCGTTGTTGGAATCCACACCTCTGTGGGCAGAAGTCTACAGTTTTTCATTTCACTCTGTTGCAACAGAGTGGGAAGTGTGCATGGCAGTAATATTGACATCACTGTTGTTCTACAAATGTAAGAACACATGCAATATATTTCATGTCGTCAATTTGATATGACAGGAATTCAGCTATTTCCTGCTGTGGCTTGTTGTTGAGTTGGCAAATGTGATGCCACACCTCTAATTTCAAAATCAGGTTTAGAGAAGAATATCTTGATTTTAACTATCCTGTAAGTCAACTAACCATGATTTGCTTATGAAAAATCTCTCTAAGGCATTAATGCCCCGCCCACCTTGAGGTACTGTTGTAGCATAGATAACTTAAGTTTCTTGGTGCTCTCTGTGTCATAAGGATCAAGCATGATCTTCTTGCGCAACACATCTCGTGTGAAGATCCCCACACTGTTTTGACTCTCGGCTCCCACAGGCTTTCCGTTCTGGAAGAACTCTTGAGTCAGCTCGTACACCTGCTCAAAGGAGGTTGTTCGACAAGATTAAGAGAGAGAGATCCTTGAGTCATCAGATCATGGAGCTATCCTTACCACAAACATGGGTTTAATTGCATTAGTTACTTTGGATGGAATACACTATGGTCAAAATATTGCATTACTTTAAAGGGATAGTTCAACCATCATCATTTCCTCACCCTTTTGTTTTTCCAAAACTATATTTTGAAGAAAGTCAGTAATCAAACAGTGTTGGTGACGATTGACTTATATTGTATGGAAAAAAACATTAAGATATTTATTATCATAATATCTCTGTATATTCTACAGAAAAAGAAAACCTTACATGTCTGAAAGGGTTATCTAAAGGGGTGCCTTTAATTTTTTGGTGAACTATCACTTTAAGTGTTTTCTCTGCAAAATTATTAAAGAAATATAATGCCTTGTTTCCACCGAGCGGTACAGGATAGTACAGTACAGTCCAGTACGATTTGGGATGTTAAACTCTGATCCAGCTTGCGTTTCCACCGCCAACAGATCCCTTAGTTGACTCTGCAGTGAGTCTAGCTCCACCCTTTAGTACCAGACTACTGTGCTAGGTACCCCAACGGAAGGGTCTTAAAAAAGTGGTACGGTTCGGAATTAGGGTACCATTCACAACTTCTGACAATGTAAACGGCAAAAATTGTCGTACTGAACTGTACTATACTGTACCGCTCTGTCGAAACGAGGCATTAGTCCCAAACAAAAGACAGGGATCTTGCAAAACACTGTGAAAGAGATAGAGGAGGTGAAAGGCTCAGCTCAGGATGTGGTAACAACCCCAGAACACATGCAGTGCTCAACGCGAAGGATTTTTTCTACTGGTCCAGATTTTTTCCCCCCACCCCTATCAAAAACGCATATGACCACATTTGTAGTGTAAATACTACCCATTCTGAAGGGGTCCCGGACTGAAATAAAGCAGTGCATGCTCTTCAGGTTAGCTGCCTAATACAGATGGAAACAGAAATGCATCTTGGCAGACCACTTGTGATTGGATCATCAAATTCACGTCTTAATACCAGGTAAAAAAACAAGGCCATGATGCGTTTTTTTTACTCAAGATTTATAATCCACAAGAGGCTACACCAAAAAGTTCAAACTTTGCTTGCACAAAACCAGGCACTCAGCTCTCTTCCATCACCTCATTGTACAGGTCACTGAACTCCTCCACCAGATCCTTTGGGATCCGCTTGCCGTTGTTGGTCTGGTAGTGGGCCACACCATTCTTGGCGTAGAGGCTGATGCGGCCCACACTCCTCTCCTCCTCTGTGGTGTGCTCCAGCAGCCCATTTTCCTCAGCCAGGTGGTAGATGGGGTTCCCATTTGCCCCATGTATCCAGGTTGCTCCAAGTTCCAAAGTGGTTTTACCTGTTGAGAGAGGGAGCACCTTGAAAAAAAAAGCATTTTCTGATCTGAAAAGGTTGACAATGAAGCAATGACTTAGAAAGAATAAAAAGGATGCTGGCATATGACAAGACGGTTGTTCTCACCGTGCTGAATGCTTTGCACTCTGCCTCCGATACGGTCCGAGGCTTCTAGCACCGTGACATTGGTGAAGCCGTTCTCCAAGAGGGTTTTGGTGGCGGCAAGGCCGGCCAAGCCCGCGCCAATCACTACTATTCGCGGTTGTCGATGTCTGTGTAGGGCTCTACTAAGAGGATCATCAGTGCTGTCTGAAGATATTTCACAACTTTGCATGCCGTCCAAGCTCTTCTTCTAGGGAATCTGGGGAAGGGTGAGATGAGGAGAAACCATTAGAGCAAACACCAAGCCCTCCAGCAAGACTAATAATAGAGATTATTAACAGGAAAAGAATGCATCAAAGATACAGAACTTTACATCTTTGAGCATGTGGTTTAAAGGACTGACTGCAACATGGTGTCTTTTCAAAGCACAACCTTAAATAACACTATTCACAAAATAAGGTGTCTTATCTCCAACCTCTTGTGTATGAGTTGAGAGTGATTATATCACCACTGCAGTGCTAAATAAGAATGAAGATAAGGCAAAAATGCCAGTGAAGTGTAAATTTGATTCTCATTTTGTCTTCACCCATCTGAGGACACCGTGTCGAACAGGACAACAGACTCGCAACAACATACTAGAGAATGTAAAATGTCATTGCACAGAGTCTATTACACAAGTGAATGGAAAAGGTCTGTATGTGGCTGTGAAAATAATTACACTGTGACAGCCACAAGGATATTAATGTGCTCTTCACATTTCCGTTCAGGCTTTTCAGGCAAGGTCTCCACATAAACAACAGCTTATGTGTGACAGCCAAAAGAAAAAAAAGATGCACCTGATGTTGGACAGACCTCATAAGAGAAGTTTATTGTTTTAAGGACCTGAATGTGGAAAGAGTGATAATGGAATATTTTTAGATACAGGATGTTATTATGGTGAACCAAACGGAACTTTTACTGCAATCTTTCCTCACAACAGAGTGAAAGAGTGATGGATCACTCTGGATCCAGCCAGTGATACCCTTCTTTATACATGATCATACAACCACACACACTCCTTATCTGTCATCATTGTTATTTTACCCAGTAGGCATAGCCGCTCACGTGCAATGTGGAAGAGATTGATAACTGTAAATGAATATGATTTGAATGAATGAGGATGTGCTACTATGCTCTCAGTACACACCACAATAACCTCCTGTTGAGAGTTTGCATAGGCCAAATTCATCAACACAGTTCGTTATCAGACTACGGAGAGGGCAGGAAGGGCTGCCTGCGGGTTTTCTGACGCACAATGACAATCAGAACACTTATTATAAACACCAAAAGGTGCTAGCATGATGGCGGCATTATGTGTGCTACTATATGAATGGGTTGTTTCCTTCTTGACAATTCTCAGAATGTGACCTCAACTGAATTTAGCCGCAACTTTTAAGACCTTGGCTGCGTTCCAGTTCGTTTTTTTTTATGACCTTCCCTTGCTAACTTCACTCAGTCTCATTGACTCAGATGTATGTCATTGCTTGCGTTGCATGAGTGCCCACTACTGGCGGAACCTTTGCAATGGGCTGAATTAGAACGTCCTAAGCCCTTGATCACTTGGAATCCGCTAGGGAGTTGATTTATTATTTAATTTTTTCCCCTTCAAAAATGTGTATATATGTGTGTTTTAAATATTAAAAAAAAAAAAAAATTTATATATCAGAGTTGTTTGTGGTGGGGTAAATTAAACGCGATATGCGTGACATCACAATCGTGTTGCATTGTAGGTTATGGAGCTGCCTGAAGTGTACATATGAAGTAGACTCGCTCCCTCGGTCAAAGTCGAGGGTTCTGTCCATATAAACTTCCCTCGTCCACTTCATGTAGTGGAACGCACTTCAAAATGGCGGCAGGGATTCCCCCGAGGGGAAGTGCTTAGGGAAGTTTGCGAGAGCGTGTCTAAAACTGGAGTGGAACGCAGCCCTTGAATATCAGTGGGCTTTAAATATGGCTGAACAAAAAACTTTAGATAGTTTGTAAATACATTTCTTCAACAAATGGCACACCATTTTACAAAGATTACAATCAATTCCACCTGCAAAAACAACCAGGGAAACAAGGAAAACAGGGAAAAATAGCAAAAAATGAAACCTTATCCTGGCTAAAACATGTGAAGTAATATGCATGTAATAAGGATTCAGCTAAGCACACATACGATTTTGTAACTCTGACCTTTAGACACAGACATACAGTGAAGCAAGCTGGAAATCTCTCAGTGTGGCTTACAGCTGGAAAACCACTAGACAATAGAGTGCAGCTGTATATGCAAAGTTACAAACCAGTTTTTCCACATTCTGGAAAAGACATCTTCAAAACTAAGGCTGACCTTAACAATACCTTTGTAATTTCACTTATGACTTCAGCAAAATCATGCTTCTAAAGCAGCTCCTATAAAGTTGGTTAGTGGCAGCAGTGATCGTATGGGAAGTGCTCGTCTAGTGAATGGGTCCCTTTAGCAAACGTGAGAGTGTGATGTCATCATGTAGGTCAAGGAGACATTTCCTGTTGAACTGAGAGAAGGAGTAAGGCATTTATCCATGACCCACAACCAAAAATTCCTTTGATGGGGTCCTGAAATGGAAAGTTTTGGATAACCTCAGTGCAACTACAGGTCCTAATCACACCCATTCCAATCTTATGCAGTTTGAGGTAAACCAAAATGTATGTGCAATGTTTAACAGACACACATTTTTGACAAAACCAGGAGTTTCTAGATCATGGAGCACACCAGAAGTTGCTGAAGGTATTAGAAACAGCTGTACCAAATAAAACATAACTATACACGTTCATCTTTTTTTCTTTTTTTTTTCTTTTTTTTTTTTTTCAATCCAACGGTCATGGTTGAGAGGGTTTGTGTATGAAACACTGCATGTATGAGAAAGTCCTTGCCTTGTGGTACGTCCGGTTTCAAGGCAAATGAAAAAGGTCACATCTAAAGTCAGGATGAGGCCATAACAGAAAACGAGATAAAGTATGTAAGTCATGGTTTCCAATTGTTCTGATCCTACATTAGATTTTTCTCAAACTTTTAGCATCAAAATTTTCGATGTTGAGGGCACTGTTGCCCATTTCCTATTAACAGGGTACTTGGGCTTTTGGATGTTTAAATACGTTCTCAAAAGTCTTAAAACTCTTAAACAAAGATTGTGATATGTGACTCTGGACCACAAAACCAGTCATAAGTAGCACGGGTATATTTGTAGCAATACCCATTTTGACCCATGGGTCAAAATTATTGATTTTTCTTTTATGCCAAAAATCATTCGGATATTAAGTAAAGACCATGTTCCATGAAAATTTATTTTTGTGAGTGGATATGCATTGCTAAGGACTTCATTTGAACAACTTTAAAGGCGATTTTCTCAGTATTTTGATTTTTTTGCACCCTCAAGATTCTAGATTTTCAAATAGTTGTATCTCGGACAAATATTGTCCTATCCTAACAAACCATACATCAATGGAAATCATATTTATTCAGCTTTCAGATGATGTATAAATCACAATTTCAAAAACCCTTATGACTAGTTTTGTGATCCAGGGACACATATAATGTGTTTGTGCCATTTCTGAACATTTCTGATACGTCTCTGCCTGGTGGTTTTGAGCTTATTCACAATGTGTTTGGAAATAAAGTTGATCCAGAGACATTGCCTAAGATAAAGAGAAGTAACTGATGTATCTTGAAATCCTCCCTTTTGAGCAACCTCAAATAGCACTATTCTCACATCACTGTGGCTCAAACATTTTTTGTTTTGCTGAACTACGGCCTGAAGCAATAGTACTTCTGCTTGATGGGAATTTTTTTCAGAACTCTTTTCACCTCCAGCCATTGTAGACTTGAGTGTGACTGTAGCAGTATAAAAAACACACCACATGTCCCGGCTCCTCACTTGCCGCAGATTAAGGGTGGGCTTTGGGGACGCACAGACTCTACACGACCTAGAAATCACAACCTACATCCTCTATAATGCCTGCCTCTCCACTCACACATTGTAAGACAAAGTATATATCAGCACTGCACAGTTTCCCCTTATCCCACTCTACATCATCAGCATGGCTTATTAAAACAGATTGGAATTGTTAGAAAGACTTGCAATCCAAATACAGGAACTGTCTTTTTAGAGACAAAGCCGGCAGAGGAATCTCTATCCTGATGGGATACAATCTTGTAGCTTACAGGTTTTGAACTAATCAGTTACACTAGCCTATTATTGTTATTATTATCATTTAAAAATCGATATAGCCTACGAAAAAAGCAAAAAAAAAAAAAAAAAAGCTGTGCGTTCATAAAACCCGAAGCACTGGGTCATTTGAGTTGAGATAAGTGAAGTTTGGCTGCTGATAAAGTGCAGCACAAAGTGCGTCTAGTGGAATCAGCGCTGCCACGTAACTACATACTGTCACGGGCGAGTGGCCTCCAGTGATACGAAAATAAACGTCAACTATGACATTTACCAAATCCTCTTTTCATGAAATCAACCTTTACTGTACCTTATTCAGCTGACTGAACATTTGTCATTATTTATGTCCTAATATAACAGCGCATTATAATAAGCTGCTGAATGAAAACTGAACTGTGACAGACAATGGACTGTTCTTTCAAGAAAAATAACGGAGGATAAACACGAAAAAGGCTGAGAGTAACACGTTCTGTCCAATATGAAAACACTGATCGGTCCAGCGAGTCAGTTTTGTTTACAAATTTTTGATTCACCGTATCTCCGTTAACAACCCACATCATTTAAACACGCAATACTGTAGCGGTAAAAACACACACCACATCATATTTAGTACGGTCTTTACCTGACTTTATCGTCTTCAGCGTAAAGCGGAGAGCAGTCCTCTGTTCTTTGTGTATTCGCAGCGTCTCGCTTTGTATTTATGTCTTGAAACCAGAAGCAGCCAGTTTAGCCGATGCCGCTGCCTCCTCGCTGAATAAATATGAGGATCTGTGACGTACCGCCACGAAATCAACACCGGCGCTCGAGCGAGTCTTGGCGTGACTCACTGTTTGACACACAAAGCCCACCCTCTCTGTAGTAAATGACAGAGTACAGCTGGATTTGTTCAGTCTTGTTAGATTACGCTAAACGCCTATCCTTAAGCAAACAAGTAAATAAAGGCTGGTTGTAGCCTATTAATCGATCAATAATTCAAATGATGTGTTCACATAATAATAAGAAAAATAAACTTCTCTAAAAGCTAGGTTTTATTAAATTGATTTTATATTATAGTATTATTGGCCTATATTTATCATCTCTCAATACATTTAAGGTTATTTCTGATCATTCATTTGCCTAAAGACTATTTATGACCCAACCGCTATGATGGGATCGGCAAACGACTGTAATATGGCATTGTTATTGTGTACAAGATGTACTTTTTTACACATACAAAGATTAAATGCAACCTGAGACTAATTTAAAGAGTTAGTTCAACCAAAAATAAAAAAATAATGTCATTTATTACTCACCGTCATGTCGTTCTACACCCGTAAAGACCTTCGTTCATCTTCGGAACACAAATTAAGATATTTTTGTTGAAATCTGATGGCTCAGTGAGGCCTCTATTGAGAGCAAAGCTAGTGAAACTCTTAAGGTTCATAAAGGTACATATTTGAAACAGTTCATGTGAGTTCAGTGGTTCTATCTTAATATTATAAAGCGACAAGAATACTTGAAAACAAAATAATGACTTTTCAACAATATCTAGTGATGGGCCGATTTCAAAACACTGCTTCATGAAGCTTCTGAGCTTTATGAATCTTTTGTTTTGAATTAGTGATTCGGATCTCCTAAACGGCTAAACTGCTGAAATCACGTGACTTTGGCGCTCCGATCCACTGATTCGATTCGTAAAGCTCTGAAGCTTTGTTTTGAAATCGGCCCATCACTAGATATTACGGGTGTAGAACGACATGAGGGTGAGTAATAAATTACATTATTTTCATTTTTGGGTGAACTAACCCTTTAATCATGTGGTAATCTTATTTTAATGCATATTTGTATCTTTGAAGGGATTAATCCCATCAGACTTGCGTATTCATTTCTTTAGTTCCCATCTCTTGTAGTTGTTCTAATACAGTATAAATGCAGATTCACAACTTCCCTTTTAGGTTCAATAGAACACTGTGTCTTTGTTTTGACAAAATGTTGGTTACTCATTTTGTCATGTCTCTACAATTCATGTTCTGATATGATTAATCCTGAATAGATAATTTATCTTACAAATGCAAATAAAACACAATAGTGATTTAGTTCTGGATGCTTTGGTTTATGCATTTATCTAATCATTTTACACACAATGTACTGTAGTCTGTTCTTTGTACATTAGGTTTTCCCTCAGTTTTCGTATTAATTTTGTACAACTTTCTATATATATATTTTTTTAAATGATCCTTGACGTAGTTCAGCATGCATATGCAAAAAGGGAAGAAATTCTTATGCTTGTTTTGTACAGAACAAAAATATGCTAGAAAAAGGAAATCTCACATTAGGGTTAGGGTTATGTTAGGGCTAGGTAGAATTATATGATCTTAAGGAAACTTATATTAGAAAACTTGATTTGATAAATGCCTAGTATAATACAGTGCCATGTTTTTAAAGTCATTACAGGCCTGCTTTCTGCAGGCTTTGGTATAAAAAAAAAAAAAATCACAAGAGGATTAGCATTGGTCAGTACGTTCCTGAGATGTAGTCTGAATAAACTAAATCTCATTCATGAATGGGTGCCAAAGCACAACTCGTTAAAATTAAAACACTGAGGATTAGAAGTGTTCCATTTTGGAATTAGAAAAAAAAATATGCTTGTGATCCCAGATCCCAGATATAGTTTTTAAAAAAATCCAAAGCTGGCCTGTTGTATTATATAGAAATATAATTGTTGTTATTCAAAGGTTTATTTTAGACATTATCACATCCAAGTGACTTAAAAAAAAAAAAAAAGTTTTAATCTAAATAAAATTCTGTTTTATATTTGTTCAGGGTGGAAAAAACTGTGAGAGGTGCTGGGCGGAGTAGAGGTGGTTGTTGACGGTGTAATCTTCTTCCAATTTAAACGCTGGTCAAATTCCTTTGTTTTAAAAAAGCAATTTGTATTTCACTCAAACAAACGGATTAAGCATTTCAGACATGCTTATTGCGCTGTTTTGTAAATTCTCCAAATTAGTGTTGACTGGATGGAAAATGCTGTAGTTGGATAGAAATTATCTTCTGACCGAGTCTATTTAATTACACACAAACATACATGGGTGCGGGCATGATTACCCATAAACACAATGAGTCTTTCTAATCTTTGAGAAATCACCCATTTTGAATCTCCTTATTGCAGCAAGTCAAGTCAAGTCAAGTCAAGTCACCTTTATTTATATAGCGCTTTTTACAATGTAGATTGTGTCAAAGCAGCTTTACATTGATAACTGGTACATTGTTTGACTGCACAGCAGCTCTTAAAGAATAGTGTCAATGCAGGCAGATCAAAAGCACTGTTGAATATCAAAATGTCAAGTCAAGTGTCCCCAACTAAGCAAGCCAGAGGCGACAGCGGCAAGGAACCCAAACTCCATCAGGTGACATCAGGTGGCAGACAAGTGGCAAATTGGTGTTAAAATGGAGAAAAAAACCTTGGGAGAAACCAGGCTTAGTCGGGGTGCCAGTTCTCCTCTGGCCAACAGTGCTTTGTTACAATTCAGGTTGCTATCATAAGTCCAATAGGATCGCAACATTAAAAGTATTTATTTCAGTTCCATCCAATTGAGGATCGTATTCATCACGCCGGTATGGACGGTTGTTGAGGAACTGTGTCGTGGCTGTCGTGTCGATGAGGCCTTCACAGGGGATGATCTAGTTGACTCAATCTCTGCTGATACTTCAGGGCTGCGTTGTGGTCGTGTCAAGGTGCAGGTCCTTGGTCTCACCTGGATACGGCCCGGATCCGGTTGACTACGGTGAACCTCGGGATAAACAGAAAGACTAATATTAGCGTAGATGCCATTCTTCTTCTGATGTAACGAGTACATCAGGTGTTATAGGAAGTGTTCCCGGTTCCGGCTGACCTAATTTATGCAGCCTAATAATCCTTTAACGGATTTGGAAATATAAATTGGTAATGTGTTATGTGTATGCCAGGTTAAAGAGATGCGTTTTTAGTCTAGATTTAAACTGACAGAGTGTGTCTGCTTCCCGAACAATGCTAGGAAGATTGTTCCAGAGTTTAGGTGCCAAATAGGAGAAGGATCTACCACCTGCAGTTGATTTTGATATTCTAGGTATTATCAGCTGGCCTGAATTCTGAGATCGCAATAGACGTGAAGGACTATAATGAATTAGGAGCTCGCTCAGGTACTGGGGAGCTAAACCATTTAGTGCTTTGTAAGTAATTAGCAAGATTTTAAAATCTATACGATGTTTAACAGGAAGCCAATGCAGTGTTGACAGAACTGGGCTAATATGGTCATACTTCCTGGTTCTAGTAAGAACTCTAGCTGCTGCATTTTGTACGAGCTGTAGTTTATTTATCAGGCGAGCAGAACAACCACCCAGTAGAGCGTTACAGTAATCTAGCCTTGAGGTCATGAACGCATGAACTAACTGTTCTGCATTTTTCATTGAGAGCATATGTCGTAGTTTAGATATATTTTTAAGATGGAAGAATGCGGTTTTACAGATGCTAGTAACATGGCCTTCAAATGAAAGATTGGTATCAAAGAGCACACCTAGGTTCCTAACTGACGACGAAGACTTAACAGAGCAGCCATCAAGTGTTAGACAATATTCTAGGTTATTACGTGAAGAAGTTTTTGGTCCAAAAATTAGAATCTCTGTTTTTTCTGAATTTAGTAGTAGGAAATTACTGGTCATCCAATTTTTTATATCAGCTATGCACTCCGTTAATTTTGTGAATTGGTAAGTTTCGTCAGGGCGCGAAGAAATATAGAGCTGAGTATCATCAGCGTAACAGTGAAAACTAACGCCATGCTTCCTAATGATATCTCCCAAGGGTAGCATGTACAGAGTGAACAGTAACGGTCCTAGTACTGAGCCTTGTGGTACTCCATATTGAACTTGTGATCGATATGACATGTCTTCGTTTACTACTACAAACTGATAACGGTCAGATAAGTATGATTTGAACCATGACAATGCAATTCCACTAATGCCAACATAATTTTCGAGTCTATTTAAAAGAATATTGTGATCAATAGTGTCAAATGCTGCACTAAGATCCAGTAACACTAATAGAGAGATACAACCACGATCTGATGATAAGAGCAAATCATTAGTAACTCTAATGAGAGCAGTCTCAGTACTATGGTACGGTCTAAATCCTGACTGGAAATCCTCACAGATACCATTTCTTTCTAAAAAGGAACATAGCTGTGATGATACTGCCTTTTCTAGTATTTTTGACAGAAAAGTGAGATTTGAGATCGGCCTGTAATTGACTAATTCTCTAGGATCAAGTTGTGGTTTTTTAATAAGAGGTTTAATAATAGCCAGCTTAAAAGTTTTTGGTACGTATCCTAATGATAAAGATGAATTGACGATATTGAGAAGAGGGTCTATGACCTCTGGAAGCATTTCTTTCAATAGCTTAGTCGGTATAGGGTCTAACATACATGTTGTTGATTTTGATGATTTAACAAGTTTAGACAATTCTTCCTCTCCTAAAGCAGTAAATGAATTGAATTTTTCCTCATGGACACTACAATGCACTATCTGACACGATACTGTAGTAGACGGTTGCATGGTTATTATTTTTTCTCTAATATTATCAATCTTGCAAGTAAAGAAGTTCATAAAGTCATTACTGCTGTGCTCTTTGGAAACATCAGAAGTTGAAGCTTTATTTCTTGTTAATTTAGCCACTGTATCAAATAAATACCTAGGGTTGTGTTTATTTTCTTCTAAGAGTTTTGAAAAATAGGCAGATCTAGCAGATTTTAAGGCCTTTCTGTACTCAATCATTCTCTCTCTCCACGAAATACGAAATACTTCTAGTTTTGATTTCTTCCAGCTGCGCTCCATTTTTCTGGCTGCTAACTTTAGGGCCCGAGTGTGGTCATTGTACCATGGCATTGGATTAATTTCCTTAATCTTTTTTAAACGCAAAGGAGCAACTGAGTCTAATGTGCTGGAAAAGACAGAGGCAATAGTTTCTGTTGCAACATCGAGGTCTTCTAAGCTGTCTGGTATGCTAAGGCGATGAAAATGATCAGGAAGATTATTTATAAAGCAATCTTTAGTGGTAGAAGTGATGGTTCTACCATATTTATGGCATGGAGGCAGTTTAGCCGCCTTGACTAAATGTAGTATACACGAGACTAGATAATGATCTGAGATGTCGTCACTCTGCTGCAGAATTTCAACAGCATCAATATCGATTCCATGTGACAATATTAGATCTAAAGTATGATTATGACAATGAGTGGGTCCTGACACATGTTGTCTAACACCAATAGAGTTTAGAATATCTGCAAATGCCAATCCTAATGCGTCTTTTTTATTATCTACATGAATATTAAAATCACCAACAACAAGGACTTTACCTGCAGCTAGTACTAACTCTGATAGAAAGTCAGCAAATTCTTTGATAAAGTCTGTATTGTGTCCTGGTGGCCTGTATACAGTAGCCAGCACAAATGTCAACTTACATAATGTTACGTAAAGTACCATAGTTTCGAAGGAATTATATTTGAAAGACTTCTGACTAATACTGTAAATATTACTATAGATTACAGCAACACCTCCCCCTTTGCCTTTCTGACGGGCATTGTGTCGATAATCATAACCTTGAGGACTAGACTCATTTAAAGTAATGTAATCGTCCGGTTTTAGCCAAGTTTCTGTCAAACACAGCACATCTAGATTATTATCTTTGATAATATCATTAACAATAAGTGATTTTGAAGAAAGGGATCTAATATTTAACAACCCGAGTTTTATCATTTGTTTAGCATTATTATCTCTATTTTTTATTTGTTGAACATCAATTAAATTTTTACCATTAAATGGGTTTGGAAGTTTTTTGTTTTTACTAATTCGGGGTACAGACACAGTCTCTATTTGAAAATATCTAGGTGTAAGAGTTTCTATGTGTTGAGAGTTATCTGAATTTTCTGACTTCTGTAACGTGAGGCAGCTAGCAGACGGTCGGTTTAGCCAGTTTGTCTGCTGCTTTCTGACCTGGGCCCCAGTTTGTCATGTTTCAGTTCTAAGACTATGTGCCATATTACTAGAGAGAAGAGCAGCACCATCCCGGGAGGGATGAATACCATCTCTTTTTAACAGGTCAGGTCTGCCCCAAAAACTTTTCCAATTATCTATGAAACCTATATTATTTTGCGGACACCACTTAGACAGCCAGCCATTGAGTGATGATAATCTGCTAACTATCTCATCACTCCGACGAACAGGAAGGGGGCCAGAGCAAATTACTTCTCCTGACATTGTACTTGCGAGTTCACACACCTCTTTAATGTTAATTTTAGTGATCTCCGACTGGCGAAGTCGAACATCATTAGTGCCGACGTGAATAATAATCTTAGAGTATTTACGATTAGCATTAGCCAGCACTTTTAAATTTGCTTTGATGTCAGGTGCTCTGGCTCCCGGCAAACATGTGACTATGGTGGCTGGTGTCTCTATTTTCACGTTCCGTGTAATAGAATCGCCAATAACTAGGGCACTTTCAACAGGATTCTCAGTGGGTGTATCACTGAGTGGGGAGAACCTGTTTGATGTTCTTATTGGAACGGAAGAGTGGTGTTTTTCGCGGCTAGGCCGCCTCACCGTTACCCAAGTGCCCTGCTGCACGGGCTCTACAGCCGGAACCAAACAATGTACAGAGTTCACTAAGCTAGTCGCATCCAAAACAGTATCTGAAGCCCTTGCATTCTTACTATCCTCGATTAAAGTTTGGATGCGTGTCTCTAATTCTGAGATTCTCTCTGTCAGCCTGACTATTTCCCTACATTTATGACATGTAAATCCCTCATCACTGACAGAGAGAGCTATGGTAAACATGTGGCAAATGGAACAGGTAGCAATGCTGGGAGAGGATGACATGACTCACCGTGTTTGTAGACTGATCCGACTTACCACAGCTGTTTGAAGAACGCGTTGAAAAAGGAGCGCGCGAGCGACTGTTAACAAGTTGACAAGCTAGCGCTGCAAATGCAAATGCGTTGTAACAGCGATTTAGATTCAAATATTACAAGCTAGCGACGTCAGATTAGTGTGGTAGGCAATATTACATATACGGTAATAAAAAAATAAGCAACAATGAATAAAAGTAAGAGATTCAAAACAAAGCTATACGGAGTTACAGACGCAAACCAATCTGAGCAGCGAGGCAGACAGGAGCAATCGACAGGAGCAATCGAATCGAGAAGGAGAGTCCTCCTGCAAGTAAGGAAAGTAAGCAAGTAAGGAAACGTGTCATATACGTGTAAAACACACTGTCACTGGTTTCAGTAACACATGGGCTCCACTTTGCATCTGTTATCTTGATGATTTCAAAGCAAGCTTGGCCACATAGAAAGGCTGCCATTATGAGGCCAGCACGTGAATGGACACGAGCCTGTTGAATAAGTGGAACAAAGTGGAATGTGGTAAAAGGCCTTCGCCAGTGGACCAGTCAGCTAGAATGGCTCTTCTGTTGGCGACTTCAGTGGGGTGCATAGCCTGCACATTGTGAATGCTGCCCGCCTAGCCTCCGTTTTCTCTAGCAGTCCAATTGGCATTGGCCATGTGCCTCAACAATACAAAAGAGAAAGAAGAAAGTGTCTTTTCATGAATGGGAGGAGAAAGCAAGCACAGGAACTGGGTGGAAGTGTTCTCATCAGGCAGCTTCAATGTGGATGTTGGCAGTGGTTACCTTGTGGGCTGAACTAAGATTTTGTGTTGTTTTACTTGTTAAAGAGGACCTATTATGCTTTTTTACATTGTCAACTTTCTTTAGTGTGTAATGCTGCTGTTTGAACATGAAAATTTCTGCAAAGTTACAAAGCACAAAGATCGCTACAAATTCTCAATATTAGTAAGCACTGTTTCTTAACCCTGAAACTTCTCAACTGTAGTCTTCAGTTTTCTTCTGGGAACGTACATGTCACGATATTCTTTATTTTAATAATTCCTGCCCAAGGCATATGCAAAAAAAGAGGTTGAGGCCTGGTTGAGTTGCGTTGGTAGTGTGTTGAAACTCGCAGTTATGGTAAAGGCCATGACATTTCTGAAACACACTGGAAGTGATTGACCAATCACAACACATTAGTCTAGCTGACTAAACAGAGCACTTTGTACTCTTCCAAAGAAGGGGCCATAGACTAAATAGAGCGTTACTGACAGACTGGGAAGAGAGGTGCTGTAACAATGTCAAATATGTGAAAAATAACGTGTTTTGAATATCCAAGCATGAAAACCTATTCTAGTAGACCCCCCAAAAACAGTTTCAGTTTTTTCATTTGTATGGAAAGGAGTAGATCTTTATATTTTTAATAGTTTATTTAATGATTTCTTCTAAAATTTGCAGGACAAAGAAGTTGCATAAAAGTGATTTTGCGCACTACATTTTAAGAATGTTACTTCAAGCAACTGTGAAACTATGCTGTTGTCTAAAAATTTAGGTCACACTCAAATGCAATTCCTTGCAAAAGGTTTCACAAAGCCATTTGATCCGGGATCAGCCTGAGAAGCCTGACAAAACACAGGCTTTGTGGTTTGCCTTTTGTTTAGAACTGCATAGAACAACTTTTATATAAAGTTCTCTTTGAGACTTTTAGGTCTGCCCAACTCCGCACTTAAAGCTAAAACTATGAGTTATACTTACACTACTGTTCACCAGTTTGGGGAAATTAAGATATTACTACTTTTTTACTAACTTTTTTACGCTTAGTGAATGAGACCGAATGTCTTTACTACTTCTTTGGACCTTGAATGTGGTAATTTCATTGCTTTCTATGGGAGATAAAAAACCTCTTGGATTTCATCAAAATATCTTAATTTGTGTTCTGAAGATGAGCGAAGGTCTTACGGGTTTGGAACGACTTGAGGTTTAGTACATAATGACAGAAATTTCATTTTTGGGTGAACTTACCCTTTTACTTTACAAATGTTACAAATATATGCAAAATATGTTCAGAGAAGTTGATACACTTTAAAATTGTTAGTCACATAACCTAAAAAATGTGCTTCATTTGGTAACCTCTAAATTAATTGGTTTTGTTTCTGTTTATTCAAGGCCATCACAACCAGACTACATTAGATTACACACACACACAAAAATTTTTTATATTTATTTTAGAGTAGAGTTTTGTTTATTTTGTTATAGAAAAGGTGAAAAATCAATATAATTTTTTTTTGTGATAGAAAGCATGACATTAAATGACACAAACACAGCCAGCTCAGCTGTAACATGCTGTATACCTAATGTGAGAGGAATTTTAATTGACTGCATATAAAGACTCTCTTCTCTGCAACAAGAATGAATGAGTTCCAGGCTGACCAGGCAAGCCAAGACAGTCACATCACTGCCTGCACTCGTTTGCTATCTCACTCTTGTTTCCTCACCAGCTCTTTTGTATTCTATCCTTCACATCTCTGGTTGTGCAACACTCTTGGCTGGAGAGATGGCTTTCTCTTCTTTGTGGTTATGAGACAGTGCTCTGTTACCATGCGTTACGAGTAAATCTTGTTTTCCAATGTACCATAACTCATTGGGACTGCCCATCCTCCCACTTTAAGCTGCTTACGTAAAGACTTAACAATAAAATAACAAATCAGTTAAGAACCTGAAACCACATTTTGTGTTCAAGGCATTTTTTGTTTTGTTTTGTTTTTTTGTGCTACACCTGTGATTCAGACCGCATTGTACAAATAAATGGTATTTGTGGTTTGTCCCTGTTATCCTAAATAGGAGTTTAAGTAAATAGAAACAGGACTAGAAAATTATTGGTGGTTTAACTCAAAGCTGGAATCAAACAATACATTTTATTTTTGGAATGGCCTCTGAGATGCTAAATCTACTTATTTATCACTCTAAAAATATTTTGTCAGTTAATGTAAAAATGTACTTAATAAAAATGGATCTAAACAATACCAGATTCAGGTTCTTTGGCTTGTAACAATAGCAGAACCTTTTTTGGTGCGAATTAGAACCCTTTTTATAAGGTTTCATAATTCATATTTTGAACCTTGTATTCTAGTGTGTATGTGGATTGTTGAGCTCCAGAAAATCAATAATGAGGTGGCTTTGATTTTTTTGACAGAACACCGATTTAAAATGCAAAAAGGTGGGAATAAAGAGCTCTAAACTCTAAAACGAAGAACCATTTTAGCATAAACGCTTCTTCGGGATGATATGGTTTTAATAATTATAAAAAAAACGTTACTCTGTGTAAAGAACCTTTAACCCTCTGGTCCTGCTCGTGTGGCGGTCAAAAATGACATTTTTTTATTTTTATTTCAATGACATGAATGCACTATATTTTTTATTTAATATTTTGTATTTTTAGGGGATTTTATGGTACTTATTTATATTTATAGAATAGTTATGATGCATTTATTAACTGTTCACTTTTTGAGCATAGAACTGAAATGCTTTGGTCTCTTTTTAAAGAAGACACTTGGCAGATTATTGCTGATGTAAGGTGTGAGCAGGCATGAGAGGGAGTGAGAATCCAAATGCAAGCACAAACGTTTAATAACAAAAAAAAAAACAGGTAATCCATAAACAAGAGTAATCCACAGACTGCAGGCGAGAGCAACGGCAGGAACACACACAGGAGCAACGACCAACAAACAACTACTGAAGCACAGAGGTTTAAATAGACATGTTATCAATGGGCTGATGAGGGACAGGTGTTGGTGATTAGAAGTCATGGTAACTAATGAGGGTAACTATAGCAACACACAAGGTACAAGGCAAAACAGGAGCCAAACACAGGAAGTGAAGACAGAAACAAAGAGAACTAAGATTACACTTCAACATAAAAGTCCTACAAAATACAAGACACAGCACAGGGATCGTGATAGCTGAAGTGAAAAAAACATTTATTTATTTTTTTTACATTTTATATGAAATATACATTTTCCAAAACATGTTTTACTCTAAAACCGAGAAATTCAAAGCCATAAATCTAAACAAGTTGTGTTTCAAATTTGAGGTTTACTGTAAAAAAAAAAAAAAAAAAAAATGTTGGTTTAACTTAAAAAAGTAAGGTTGCCTTTGAAATTTTGAGTTCATTGAAATTAAAAATTTGTGTTAATACAATGAAGGTGATCGGTTTAATCAACAGAAACTCAAAATATTATGTTATCGGAACCACATTAATTATCTAAGTTAACTTTTTACAGTGTTGATATCTCAAAAAATGAGCTTTTAGTAAGATTTTGTTTCCAATAGGTGAAAATCGCTTCAAATTAGTTTCCAATGCAGTGTGTGTGTGTGTGTGTGTGTGTGTGTGTGTGTGTGTGTGTGTGTGAGCATTTTTGTGATTTATGAGGACACAAATTTGTATAATGGCATGGGTATTACACTGGTATTACAATGTAAACATGTTTTATGAGGACATTTCATGAGTCCTCATATTTAAAATAGCTTTAAAAACATACTAAACAATGTTTTATTAAAAATGTTAAAATGCAGAAACTTTTCTGTGATGGGTAGCTTTAGGAGTAGGGGTAGTGTAGGTGGGATAGAATCTACAGTTGGTACAGTATAAAAACCATTACGTCTATGGAATGTCCTCACTTTGATAGCAAAACAAACCTGTGTGTGTGTGTGTGTGTGTGTGTGTGTGTGTGTGTGTCTGTGTATGTGTTCACATAGCAAGTGCTAAAACTTGTTCTTTAAAAAGTTTCGTACCATTCCGATAAGAGAAAAATTCTAAAAAAACAAAATGCTAAATTTTTCGATCATAAATGATCGAAGAGCACCAGAGGGTTAAAGAACCACCTGTTTTTAGAGTGGTGTAGTTGCATGAATATTAAAAAAAATATATATAATAATAATAATATCAAAGCGAATGCTTTAGGATACACCAATGCTGAACATTAGAAGTATGCATCCTCTTCTTCCAAAAGCCATTGCATGTTCCTTGTGCTTTCCGCCCTGCTATTATTTGGCTGTGGTATTCTGGGTGAGGTGACAGTGGGCGTCTGTCCTTCTGTCCTGTCTCACTTTGGGTGTGTCTGTAATAACATGGCCCGTATCCTCCTCTCTGAATCATAGGAAGGAAGCCTGTGACGGTAATGGACCCAAACAATTCGTGCATACTCCTGTCAGGTCTTTCCTCAGAATGGGAAAGACATGACCGGAGAGGGTGTGATGGACTTGATTAATTTCATCTGTCTTAGGTCTCTGTGGGGGACAGGACACAAGGTTAATTTTGCAAATGTGTCCTGGGGTGCAGTTCAAAGACCCTCTGCATATCAGGAATCTGGTTCAGGTTTTTTTTTATTTTATTTTTTTGTGGTTTAATAGGGAATCATGCCTGGGTTGTGTCTGGGAAGTTTTAGGTTCCAAATTTGTATTTTCAGTTGGATTATATATGGATGTTTCCTCAACTTTATGGGCAGTCTGTTGTCCCAGGAGTTGTTTTTTATTAAAACAAACACATTTGAACTTTTTAATTAAATTAAAACTGTTTTACAGTACATATTATATTATATTACATTTTGTTTTAATTCATTTTACATGTAATTTTATAGCCTTCATTATTTATTTAAAAAACAAAAACAAATAGCTTTTATGTATAATTGTCTTAATCTTAAACTATGATTTTTTTTTTTTTTTTTTAATTACATAATTTTAAATAAAATCAGTAATTTACATATAATATAGCCTACAGTAACAGTCAAATTTTGGAATAATTAAAACATTTTTTATATAATCTCCAATGCAGCATTTATTTGATATTTATTTAAAAATACAGTAAAAACAGTAAAATTGTGAAATATTATTGCAATTTAAAAGAACGGCTTTCTATTTGAATATATTTTAAAATGTAATTTATTCCTGTGATGCAAAGCTGAATTTTCAGCATCATTACTCCAGTCTTCAGTGTCACATGATCCTTCAGAAATGATTTAATATGCTGATTATGCTGAAAAATCTGAATTATTTCAAAATACAAATTTTTCCAAAGTTGTTCATTGTGTGTATTTAGGAAGCATAAATTACTAGCGATTTAAAAATTTTAAATTTTCATGATGTGGTTAAAATGCAGTCCAAAGTTATTTTGCACCATTCAAAAAAAAAAAAAAAAAAAAAAAAAAAATGACAAAGGGCTAAACAAGACTTGCCGTTTAACTCAAGTAGATGGCAGACCAAATATACTGTAAATATCAAACAGTTACATGACACCTAACTGAAATTAGTATCTATAGCTGCCCAAAAACAGTAGAGTAATAGGTACAGCCTTACTAAAAGCTGTTACTATATCTATTAGCAATTTGATTTATCACCAATATATACATGGTAGTTGATTGCACAAATCAGAAGAGTGCTGTAATACAAGCAGAGATGGTTCCCTTCCAGGTCTCTTACAGCGGAACACTTGACCTTCACACTAACAAACAGGTCACTCTCCCACAGTCAAACTGCTTAAATACAGACGCATTACCCACTGATATGAAAGATGCACTCATGTGTATCAGTAAATAAACATTTGATACCAAGAGCATCATAAGTGCTTTACAAGAAGGTTTTTGTTATCTTTTATCAAAAACAACAAAACCAGTGGAGAGGGTAATAGTGGATGGTTATTAGCGTCAGAGGCTACAGGTTCATGCTGTTCTCGTCCACCCCCCCCCTGCCTCTATATGCTGTAAAATGATACTGTAAACAGTCCATCAGCTGGGTTAGTCAGCATACCTTCACTGCCAGACAGTCAGAACCCGACTGAGAGACTGGGGATCATGTTATACACAAACACACTCATACTCACAGTAACTAGCCTGAAGGTAGTGATCAGTTAAAGTCACCATGAAATCAAAATTCACTTTTTTTCTTTTTTTTGGAATATTGCAGTATTTATTATAAATGAATTATCCATGCACATTTTTTCTTTTTTTTTTAGAAATTCATGTGCCCTCATAATCTTTAATCAAAATATCTTCCCCTCCCTCTTGCAGCAACATCTCTTGTTTTCTCTGATGACGTGTTTACTGACATGAGGGTGGGACAACCTGTCACTCATATGAGGTTATAGCAATAGCAAACCACAACCATCCAATCAATTCCCAATGGAAAAATCAAGTCCCGCCCTACATTTTGTCTTGTTTGGGAAGCTGTTTCACTCAGATATACAACCCGAATTCAGGAAAAGTTGGGATGTTTTTTAAATTTGAATAAAATGAAAACTAAAAGACTTTTAAATCACATGAGCCAATATTTTATTCACAATAGAACATAGATAACATAACAAATGTTTAAACAGAGAAATTTTACACTTTTATCCACTAAATGAGCTCATTTCAAATTTGATGCCTGCTACAGGTCTCAAAAAAAGTTAGCACAGGGGCAACAAATGGCTGAAAAAGCAAGAAATTTTGAAAAGATTCAGCTGGGAGAACATGTAGCAACTAATTAAGTTTATTGATATCAGGTCTGTAACATGATTAGCTATAAAAGGGATGTCTTAGAGAGGCAAAGTCTCTCAGAAGTAAAGATGGGCAGAGCTGTGAAAGAGTGCATAAAAAGATTGTGGAATACTTTAAAAACAATGTTCCTCAATGTCAAATTGCAAAGGCTTTGCAAATCTCATCATCTACAGTGCATAACATCATCAAAAGATTCAGAGAAACTGGAGAAATCTCTGTGAATAAAGGACAAGGCCGAAGACCTTTATTGGATGCCCGTGGTCTTCGGGACCTCAGACGACACTGCATCACTCATCGGCATGATTGTGTCAATGACATTACTAAATGGGCCCAGGAATACTTCCAGAAACCACTGTTGGTAAACACAATTCGTCGTGCCATCTGCAGATGCCAACTAAAACTCTATCATGCAAAAAGGAAGCCATATGTGAACATGGTCCAGAAGCGCCGTCGTGTCCTGACTGTTTCAAAGTGGAAAAGTGTTCTATGGTCAGACGAGTTCAAATTTGACAAATTTGACAGCGTTCAGTTCAAAAGCCAGCATCTCTGATGGTATGGGGGTGCATAACCTTATGTAAAGGTTTTAGAGCAACATATGCTCCCCTCCAGACGACGTCTATTTCAGGGAAGGCCTTGTGTATTTCAGCAGGACAATGCAAAACCACATACTGCAGCTATTACAACAGCATGGCTTCATCGAAGAAGAGTCCGAGTGCTGGATTGGCTTACCTGTAGTCCAGGCATCAAATTTGAAATGAGCTCATTTTGTGCATAAAATTGTAAAATTTCTCAGTTTAAACATTTGTTATGTTATCTATGTTCTATTGTGAATAAAATATTGGCTCATGTGATTTGAAAGTCTTTTAGTTTTCATTTCAAAAAAACGTCCCAACTTTTCACGAATTCGGATTGTGCATAATAATAGTTAAGAAAACACTATCTCAACTTCTGTTTCATGCCAACTTTAAAGGAAATTTGTGTAATTTTCAATGTTAAAAGTTACTGTGTTCGCACAATTACACCGTGTCTACACCGGAAGCAAGCGGTGCAATGCGACGCATCAATAGACAATAGAACCCATTATAATCAGTGATATTGTCTGGATGCAATGCGACACAACAAATTCCTGACAGTAAATGGATTCCCTGTTCACTTTCTGACGTAGTCCAGTTTGTCGGTTTGTCGCGTTCAGTGTAGACAGCTTTTAGCTGTTGCGGTGTGGAGTGATGCGACACAACAACGGTTGCGTCTGGTGTAGACACGGTGTTAGTTTTAAAGGGATAGTTCACCCAAAAGTGAATGATCATTCAACTATTTTGTCCATATACAATAAAAATCAATGTGGTTAAAAATAACATTGGACTCCAATAATTTCCATCCAAAAGAAAAGAAAAGAAAAGAAAAGAAAAAATATATTTTGTGTTCCACAGAAGAGAGAAAGATTTGGAACACATGAGGGTGGTTAAATCATTTGTGAACTATTCCTTTAGGCTCTAAAGAACACAAACAGACACTCTGGACTAGAGTCGGGATTTAGTGGATTCATGTTTAAAGAACATTTGCTCTGGGAGATTTCACTCATTCATTTTACATTATATGTATAATCTCACAAAAGAGTGAAAATACAGTGGCCAAATTCCAGCGGGTTTAATTTTAATTCTAGTGTTTTAAAGAAGAAAGTAAACCTTGTACTTAAGTTTTTTTTTTTTACATTTATCCCTAAAATAGCCAGTGTTGTTATGTCCATATAAATTAGCCTAATACAAATAATTTTAATCAGTTTAACCATGTTGTTTCAGATTTGTCGGTTGGACACCCTGCATTCGTTATTTTACAGTGATAAGACAAAACCTGCTGGTTCTTTTTACAGTAATGATTATATCAGTGTGTTTGGTTTTGGTGGGGCTGGTCTCAGATCAGTGCATATTAACCACACTCACCCAGAACTAATGACTTCACATTGCCATTCATATTTTCCTAACAGACCTGCCTGTCATACAGCAGATGGGCCAACAGCTGTGCATCTCGCAGATAACATGCTGTTATTCTCCAGCCAGCCAAGATTTCCCAACAGTCTCAGATGATAGAGGAAAGCACAATGCAGATGTACAGGTTATGATTCACTAGAACTTATTTTCTCTCCTATTTTCTCTATAGAACTTTGGGAGTGAAAATAAGTTCTAGTGAATCATAACCTGGGAATCATAAAAAACAAAAAACAAAACAAGATTTATAGTTGTTGTGTAACATTTTTTGCTTGAAGGTTAAATATTCTGCTTATATTGTGAAGTTATGTTTAATATCATATATTTGTATGCCAATTTTAAACCAAAACAAACAATACTAACCGCATTAAATTAAAAAACAATGTCTCGAGTTATTATTCAAACTATTGATTAATGGTCACATGACATGCAGGGAAAAAACTAAATAAAAAATGTAATTTTTTTTTAATATGTGTTGATATCTTTTCATGAACTCACTAACCTCCTGCAGTTCCTTCAGAAACCCTGATGTAAAGTCATGTTTAATGCCCTTAATATTGTGGAATATATTTTCTTTCTGTGTGGTATCAATAAGATTGTCCTATTCAAATTAATATGTTAAATGAGTTAGGTAATCTAAAAAGTAATCTACAAGTAATCAAAAAGTAGTCAGAATACATGTAATGTAACAGATTACTAACTATTTTCACCATGTAATTTTCAATATGTAATGAACTACTATATGTAAGTAATCTACCAAGCACTGTTTATGTGACTAATATGCATGCTGCAATGTTACCCTTAAATTGTTTAGAAGCAGCTTTTGCAAATCCACAGCTAATTGACCTGACCGTAAAACAATGTACATGCATGTAAAACGTGAATTGAGAGAGACTGACAGCACTTTACACTGGTGTAGGAAAGTCAAAGAGCTCAGTGTTCACATCTCTTCATTAGCAAAAGAGACCATGATGATGTGTTATGCAACTGTTCTCTAGCTGTAAGTAATGCCACAGGCTCAACTGTGAAATGTCTGGAGTGAAGTGTCCTCTAACGGCTAGCAAACAACCAATTATTTGAGGGGTATGGCATCTTCTGTTAACCGTGCCTTGAAAAGGATACCATCTTTGAATGCATTGTACAGACTGCTGCTTAGAATTGTTCTTTTTTAATACCTCTGATTTAGTAATGTGAAATGACAGCTGTCTTTGCACCTGTTTACCCACAATGACTAGTTTCACATTCATATCTGTTCTAGCATTTGCATTTTTCAGCCATACTTTTTTGTTTAAAAACAAACACCATTACAGATTTTTCAAGTAAATATCTAGCAAAAAAAAAAAAAAAAAAACATGAATGAAGTGTAGAATGTATCTTTGAAACTGTTGGAGTAAATCTCCTCTAGTCATTGCAGTTATGAATATATCTGCTGCCTGTGATTGCTTCTGTAAAATAAATAAATAAATAAATAAAAAAATAATCTGTTTTATTTTCTACAGAAACCATGGAAACTTCATACATCTTCTCTAGCTCCTGAAAGAGCGGATCAGTCATTCACACTTTCTCTGATGGATCATTACCATCAGTGCAGCTCCAAATCACAGATGAAAATGGACACTGTGTGTGTGTAATGTCTGCTGTCAAGTCATTACTATTATAGGTAAAACGCTAGTTATATCAAGCTTCATATGCTGGGGATCCCATGTTCTATAAAATTCATAAGCATGAAGTGAATTGTGCTGCCACCTAGAGGATACATAGCTGTAGAACAGAGAAGAGAAAGCATTTCAGTTATGGAAACAATTCTTTATTGATATGTATTCATCAAACAAACAGATGACTTTAGTCTAAAAATATTTAATTAAGGGGTGATGTTGTAGGATACATGTCTTTTATTACAATGAAGGGAAACTTAATAAAGGGATTCACCCAAAAAATAAAAATTCTGTCATTTACTCACCCTCATGTTGCTTCATATCTGTTTTACTTTCTTTGTGAAGCATAAGTTTTGCTGTTGTTGTTGTTGTTTTGTTAATGGAAGTCAAGTCAATGGTAACCAAAACTATTTGGTACCAGCATTCCTTAAAATATTTGTGTTCCATGGAAGAAAATGGAACAACATGAGGGTGAGTACATTACCTTTTAAACTGGAATGAGCAAATGTTCAATCTCCTCACCCTGCAGCGCTGGTGTTCCACAGGGATCAGTGTTCGACCCCTATTGTTCTCTACTGCAACAGATAATCATTTTTCTTAACCAATTTCTTAATCTACATTTTTCTTAATATTTTTTTTCCTTTTAAAAACAGGTATTAGAATTTTTAAGTGCCTCTCTGACAAATCAAACTCGCTGTTCACCCTCGAGCTTCATCTTGACGTGAATGAGCTCCACTTCTTCCCAGCCATGACCTCTGTCAAGTTTCTTGGTTAAAGGTCAGTTGTTGCCTTCAGGTGTGTAAATAACATTCCCAATAACTGTTAGAACAGCTGATGCTCCAACCAAAATACAAAACAACAAACAAAAATGACAGCCTGGGGTGTGTTTGTTGTGTCAATTTATCTTTAGATAATCATATTTAGCAAATAAACACAGTGATTAGAACACTGATGCCAGGATTTTTTTCAGAGATTTCTTAATTAGAATGCAGTTCAGTGTATTTTTCTTGAAAGATTATTTAAATATGGCAACTTTAGTTTGACACAATCTGGTGGTTACATACACTACTGTTCAAAAAAGAGTTTTTGAGAAATTAATACTTTTAGTCAGCAAAAATGCAATCAGAAGTGACAGTAAACACATTATGCTACAAAATATTTGTCAAAAAGTTATTTTGAACTTTCTTTTTATCAAAGAATCTTGAAAAAAAAAAAACTGTATCATGGTTTCCACAAAAATATTAAGCAGCACAACTGTTTTCAACATGTTTCAACATGCTGTTTATATATATATATATATATATATATATATATATATATTCCTACTGATAATAAGAAATTCTTGAGCAACAAATCAGTATAATATAATGATTTTTAAAGTTTCATATGACAAAGAAGATAATAATAATAATAATAGCTGCTGAAAATTCAACTTTACCTTGATAGGAATAAATTATTCTTAAAAATATATTAAAATAGAAAACAGGTATTTTAAATTGTAATAATATTTCACAATATTACTGTTTTACTTTATTTTTTTATCAAATAAATGCAGCCTTGGTGAGCAGAATAGACTTTTTTTCAAAAACATTTAAAAATTTTACCGACCCCAAACATTTAAACGGTAGTATCTCTATGTAAAAACCTAAAAAAATTAGACTGAGATAACATGGGTATTTATCTTTAAAGTATGTGCGATGTGTGTACAATATCAAGGGCATTTAGCACTGAATCTGAAGGCTACACTAATAGTGATGGCAGATACTATGTTGTGCAACACATAATGTGTGTGTGTTTGATCCTGGTAAAACCAACGTTATGGGTAGGTATCCCCATAAAGATGGCAATACCTGAAATCCTTGTCCTTGAGGGGACATTTTTTGGTCCCCATGAGGAAACCAGCTTATAAATCATACTGTTATGACCCCCGAA
This sequence comes from Ctenopharyngodon idella, assembly GCF_019924925.1. Taxonomy (NCBI): domain Eukaryota; kingdom Metazoa; phylum Chordata; class Actinopteri; order Cypriniformes; family Xenocyprididae; genus Ctenopharyngodon; species Ctenopharyngodon idella. Next base: position 35,408,032 of record NC_067220.1, read on the forward strand.
TGGTCTAGGGGTAACAGGGGTATAACATTTAAAATTGGCATTAAAAAGAAACACATATAAACAATGTGCGGGACAAATCAGACGATATAGTGCAATAAAAAAATTTATTAAACATGCATACAAAGTAAAGGTATAAAGGTATAATGGTAAAGCATAAATAAACAAAAATAGTGGAAAATATATATACTGTATTTACAGAAACAATCGTACAAAAAGACGGGGGGTTTGGACGCGGGCAGCGCCAAAGAAAAGAAAGTTAAAAAACCGAACAAGTCTAACTTATAAATATCCCCTAAGACTAACTACAAAAAGAAGATGTGAAAAAGAAAAGTCTTCAGCATCCGAGACGCCCTAAACTAACCTACACTGCCTATCCAAAACCAAAAGTACGTGGGGTGGCACTCGCCCCTAGCACCCCAATGATGTTTTTAGAAAATGTAAAAATGGAGAAAGTTTCTGTGATGGATGCACTCTAAAAAATGCTAGGTTAAAAACAACCCAAGTTGGGTTGAAAATGGACAAACCCAACGGTTTGGTTAAATGTTCACCCAACCTGCTGGGTAGTATTATTTAACTCAACTATTGTTTAAAGAATACTGTATTGCTTGCTTAAAATGAACCCCAAAGTATGTTGGAAATTAACATTTTGTTATATGTTTAATAAATTTACATTTAGTAATAATAATTAAACAATAAATATTGATTAAATTGGTTACTAATAATTGTTCACATTTTGATTATTATTGTTGCCTCTAGTAATTATGTGTCTGATTTTTAATTTCCAACCTATTTTTGGTTCAATTTAAGCCAGCCATATAGTCATTTTTAAACAATAGGTGGGTTAAATAAAACTGCCCAGGATGTTGGGCAAAAATTTAACCCAACCGCTGGGTTAAAACAACCTAGGTTTGCCTATTTTCAATGAAAACTTGGATTGTTTTTAACCCAGCATTTTTCTAGTGTTAGGGTTAGAGGATAAAATATACAATTTGTACAGTATAAAAATTATTAAGTCTGTGGAAAGCCCCTATAAAACAATATGCATGTGTGTGCGTGTGTGTGTGTGTTATGGCGATGCATATCCCAAATGCCCAAATGTACACTAAAAAAAAAAAAAAAAAGGTACACAAGCTGTAACTGAAGCTGTAACTGAGGCAGGTACCTCTTCCAAAGGTATACCTTTGTACCTTATTCACTCTTCGAGCGCAGGTGTATGTTAGGGTGCATATACCAATACACGCTCTTTTAGGTGTAAGGGTGTATCTACCTTAAAGGTAATTATTATTTTCTAAAGTGTACATATTAGTAGGCTACCGAAATCTGAACTGCCCCAGTGACAGCTTTTATATATTTTTTTCTGAGTGTAATTTGTAAACACTAGAGGGCGTTCACATACAAATCAGAAGTAGGTCTGCAGTAAGATCTAAACAGCTTGTATAGAGACCATTAAGACTATAGATAAAGCTCCCCTGCTGTCTCACAATGCCCTGTTCTCTGTTCATTTTCTCAAAATGAGTCATAGAACTACCTACACATCCTTTTCATACAAAAAAAAAAAAAAAACAAAACAAAAAAAACAAAGTCAACAGGAAGTGTTCGTCACAGTGGCCTCTTTACATGATTTGGTTTCACTTCTGTGTATGGCAGAAATCAGAGTTTCAAAGGATTCCTAGAATTTCAATTACAAGGGCCAATGGATTCTTTTTCTGTAAACTTCATCAACAGTCTTTGACTGACATCTCTACTATTGTGGGGCTATATTGCAAATCACAAGCTATGAAAAAGAACGCCACAGCTAAGTGCTTGGACACTTTGTAATTTGAATCACATTGTGAAATCAGCACTTATGTGTCCATAAAAGACACTGCGTCTTTATGAAATTAATATCTGCACATTTAATAGAGATGTTAATTAACAGATCAAATAAGGAAATCAATATTCCTTTTGGCTATTGGGGAGATTCAAAACATAATTTTAATGGAAAGAGAAACGCTCAACAAACTTCACATTTACATACACCTTAATCTCAAAGTCATTATTAAAAGACAAGCAAATGACATAGGATTTTGAGCACTGCGTGTTAAAGGGACACACCATACCACTACTTTTAGAACATGTTTAAGCATTGTGACATCAGAATGTTTTGGTAAGCATTGAATACGGGGCAGAAAGATTGACCTGCTGTGGTAGTCTGAGATCACTTTAACCGTCATTCCAGAGGTCCGGATACCATATAGGCCTATAGTGTAATACTCCATTCTACTTCATTGGTTTGTACCAAGGATAATGCTTCCTGCCTCCGTGCACTCTTTATACCCCACATGTCACTTGATTCAGTGCCAGTCTAGTGCCCGGTGTGCGGGCCTCAATAGGGCTTTGTAAGCACTGCCATCCCGGTCTCTCGACCCACCCCCAGGCAGCTATTCATGGGTTCCCATGATTCCGCTCAGTTGGCTCTGGTACAATATGTGTCTGTCAGTGGCACCTCATTGGCATGCACTGGCACACGCGCATGGCTATGTCTCAACCAAGTGTGCCCACTCACTGTGCCTTCCAGAGACGGTTGAATCCAAAATGGTTTGCACTGGGCACTGATTCGAACTCTCTAAGACTGCCCTAGATTCATCAAATATGATTGCTACTTTCATATAAAAATGCCAAAGGTTTTCATGTTAATTATAAATACAAATAAAAAGATATTAATATCCATTAAATAATTATCCATTCCCCAAACTGCTTGTGTTGCGACTTGTGAGTTTATTAGGCTATTTTATTATTTTATTTTATTTTATTCAAACCGCTTATCCTATGGGTTGCGACTTGCAAGTGTATATTATATTATATTATATTATATTATATTATATTATATTATATTATATTATATTATATCCAAACCGCTTATCCTACGGTTGCGACTTGCGAGTGTATTATATTATATTATATTATATTATATTATATTATATTATATTGTATTCAAACCGCTTATCCTAGGGTTGCGTCTTGCGAGTGTATTATTATATTATATTATATTATATCCAAACCGCTTATCCTACGGTTGCGACTTGCGAGTGTATTATATTATATTATATTATATTATATTATATTATATTATATTCAAACCGCTTATCCTACGGTTGCGACTTGCGAGTGTATTATAGTATATTATATTACATTACATTACATTATATTATACTAATCATATTATATATTCTCCAAACCGCTTATCCTATGTAGGGTTGCAACTTGCGAGTATATTATATTATATTATATATTCTCTAAAATACTTATCCAATATAGGGTTGCGGGTGTATTATATTACATTATAGCCTATACTTATATTATAAGCAGTATAAAATATGTACACCACACTGGACAAAAAGGAATTGCTGGATCTCAGGAGGATACAATGTCCATACAGTCTATGCAAGGAGATACAGCAGGAGCTAGTACGTATGCATCTGCCCCTCCCTCTCTAAAAGCATCCGCATCCCTCCCCACACCATAGACTGGACTCCTCTCTCTCTGTGATGAAGGAGGAGGGACCTGCTCGTGTCGTGAGCTACGTGCAGAGTTCATATTCACCACCAAAAATCTCAATCTACCACCTCATGCAGACGTATATCAGGAGCGCACACACTTCACTACAGTCTCAAGCCACCTGGGAAGCGATTTTAGTTTTTGTTTTACAAGCATCTGTGAACTTAAAGCCTACGATGCTTGTGTTTATATGATTATTGATTTGTTAATATCGCGCTCGAATTTCTGCAGATTAAACAACTGGATTGATTCATCTATGGTCGGTTGTTAGAAAAAGGTTGGAGGTGTATTACATTGCGGAGGCACTGAATTTGAGCTCTTTTCATCTGTTTGGGTTTGTGATCGAGCAGGAGGGAGGAGTGGCGGAGAAACGGCTGGTAAGTCTATAATACTACACCTCCACATGAGCAAATAAATAAATACTGTCATATGGCGGTTGCACGATCATAAACAGACATTCTTCCTTGGAATCATTTATTCTTCGAGTGAACTGATTAAAGCGCGAGATTTAAACTGAAGGTTACAATACATAACCTGATGTCTTGTAACGTTATAGACTCCGTTAGCCTGCTGGTTAGCGGTGTTCGGATCCGTAACGAATCGTTCTTTTGAGTCGGATCCATATAATGATTCAATTGAACCGTTTTGCAACCGGTCCGTTCACGTCCGCACGGACTGAATCAGTCCGTGCGGTCCTTGAATCAACTCGTCGACTCATTGAAGCGAGAAACGCCTCTTTCGAACATTTCCAATTTATAATCCCATATGAGGTGATTTTAAATTGAGCCCATTTCATGGATAATGCGAAAACTATGAAAGTTACTTAAAAAAAAAATAGCTTAAATGTTACATAATATAAAATGCAGCCTGGAAATATATTACGAAGCAAGTGTCGACTTTAATTAATAGCACTATTATTATCACTTATCTAAGCTTGAATAAACTTTCCAGTTAAGAGATTAAATTAGAGTTTAAAATTATTATTAAATTCAACATGAAATGTATGTTACTGCGAAACCCTGGGGTGTACTAAATAGTTTTATTAGTAGGCTATTAATAAAATGTAATAAACACGTAATATGTGCTTACACTATACTTTATTGAAGCATATTATATGTCAGGGACCACGGGATGACTGATTACGTCATAACGAAAATAACTCTGAATCCTTTTTAACTGATTCTTTGAAACGAACTGTTCGAACGAATCGAATCGCAGAAATGAGTCGGACTTCCTTTTACTCTTGCGGATAGCAGAATGGCTAGTGAGCTAATTTAAGTTTCTCTAAGTGTTTAATGGTGGTAATAGACGTTTAATGTTTATGTTAATTACAATTAGACATATGTACTTTTGCTTCTACAAGCAGAAAGCTTTCATTTCTCTGTATAGTCTCAGATGGCAGAGACACCGCCTACTATCAGACGAATACAAATATATCCGGAGTAATACATCCAGCAATGTATACTAATCGAAACTAAATCATAACGACTCTGCGTTTGAATTTGAGCAGCACTGAGGCCTTTTATCCGCTGTGTGTTAGAGTCTGCTACTGCGGCAGGCTCTTTTTTTTGCTGAATGCTCGTTCATTCATTTGTGTCAAACTTCTCGACGTCATAATGATAATAAAGAAAGCGCGTGAGCAGAATGTTCTAGTCGCGTGCTGGCCTGACCCCAGCTGTTTGTTTCCCACGTGCTTCTGTTACACAATGTAAACACAATAGTAATCGGTGCACTTCATTATGAACTCCAGCGCTGGAGAATGTTTAGTTATGCTGCGCTGACACTTTATTTCATTTTGCCTTGAGATTTTTTACATGACACATATGCCTTAACATTTTTTCCACGTCTGTCCAACATTAAACTTATATTATGGGTTTTACTTTCTTTTAACTTAGATTTAGTCATGTTTTTTAGGTGATGAACATATGTCCATGTTATATTTACCTAATTTGGTGACGTGAAAGGCAAGTTTGCTGTCCTATAGTTATGCACAATTATAGCTTGTTATTATTTTTATTTAACAACGTCCATGACCCTATCAGAACAAACCTGCAACTGCAACCCATTTTGGGTTGTGGCCCACCACAGTTTTGGGTTTGTTTTAGATTGTGAACCACTGATTTACCACTTATTTTTTAAAGTGCACATGTAAACTTTAGCACTGCCTCTGAACCAAAGAGCTCCAAAGAACAGAATTCTGCTTAATTTGTCATTGCAAGGAATTCATTTACTTTAATTGCATCTCTCACATCATCAAGCAGGTAGTTCTGGTCTCTGGTGTATGCCGTTTTTCAGTCTAGCTGGCTGAACGACATGTACGGCATGTAATAAGAACTAATCAGGAACTTGTTTTTGTGCACAATGTCCAGCTTTTGCCATCCTGGCTGCTTGGTACTAGACAATGAAAGGAACAGCTCCCTATGGTGAAGAGGTCAATAGTGCGACCTAATGTGGAGCAGCGCTCAAAAACTATAAACATTTGCCCACAGCTCACTGTTGAAAGCAATTTATTCACGGGCAATTGACCCGTGATCTGTTTTCACTCTGCGTTCAGATACATGCAAGTTTATTATGATATTTCAACATGCTGACATTTCTGATGTTTTTGCTTTGTAATCATGTACAGAATGTTTGTATGTTACTGTATGCTTATGACTAACAAATATTCAGCTTTGCTAATATAACTTTGAGGTTACTTAACATGCAAATGAGCTGCTGAACAGATACTAGCCTGTCTTTGAGTCGTGCATGATGCTAATGAATAGTTTTACACATGCCAGAAATGACTCATGGGTCATCTGTGGTAAGTGTAGTTAATTCCAAGCCTAATTATTGCTTTCTTTTTGACTGGAAATTATTTTATTCAGGTAGAATATATGTGGAAACACATCCTGGATAGTGAAGCGATTCGTCATCAGCTGGATTTGCATGTTTGTTCCCCTCAATACTCTTTTATGTAAAAAAAAAAAAAAAAAAAAAAGATTACGTAACTTTCAAAGACACAGATGTGAATTAGTCATCATGTTTTACAGGCTCCTGAATTCTGAATCCTGCCTAAAATCCACAAAGATGATATATCTGCCAGTGTAAGTGTTATCATAATGCTTTACAACATATTTGATAGCTGAGTTGTCTGGTCATTTAAGTTTAACTGATCACCAAAATGCAGCTATACAGATTCTCCATACAGTATATTTCTGAAGGAATAAAACTGTCTCTTGTATGAATGATCACTCAGCTGAGATCGCTCGCCTACATAATGTCTTTTTTCAACAGCCTGTAAGTCTTTTTAATGACTTACTCTGGTATTTCCGCTATCTGGTGGTTTTTTTTGAGAGAGAAAATCACTTAGTGCTGTTTTAGAAATGCTGATTTTGTAGCATAAGATAGTTTTGTAATAGTAATACTGTACCTAAGAGTTATTGTGTGCATATTTGCGTATATACATGGCCACATGATGAACAGAAGATGAGAAATAAGACCAAAAGAAAGACTATGGCAAAACAAAATACAAAGTTGTTTATGAGGAAGCCCTGTGGTGAATGTCGTCTGAGAGAGTAAATTAGGGGCAACAGCTGCTGGTGTCACTTCTACAACTTGTTTGTACCATCTCATGTTACTGTTTAAGCTCACAAGACAGGACACTTGCCCTCTTAGTAGATTTAGGATCATCGAATTCCTCATTAAAGCGACTGCAGATATGCTCTCAGATCAGTAGAACAGGCCAGCTTGCACTTTCAGCACAGCAGAGCATTAGAGAGAATTATTGCAAGATAAGCTATTTGTTTGCATGTACAGTATTCATTCTGGACATATAAATCTTATCTTCTCTCTTCCAGTGCTTAGTCAACTCGGCAGTGCATATTCCCTTTCACCTTGAAATAAAAATTCTGTCATTGTTTACTCACCCTCATGTTGTTCCACACCCATATGACATTCTTTCTTCTATAAAACAGAAAAGGACAGTATTTCTACTTTTGTACTGGTTGACATAAAGTCATATGGGTTTGGTTTGTCTTCTCTGTCCTATCTAATCCCTCACCTGCAGCTCAGCTTCTGCCTAAAGTGGATTAATTAGCTGTTGGAGTAACATTATTGCCCTGGATTAAACACTGTATTAGGAGGCTTTCACACTGGGTGCGTTTGCTGCGGTCAGAGTCCAAGCGCGATTGTTCCCAGTGTTGTGGCGAATTCTGACCCTCGTCAGATTACTACCCCCCTGACTGAGGGTACGTTTACACGACAACAATGTACTAAAAATGGAAAAGTTTTGTCCTTTGCTTTTTTCGTGTATAGACGACAACGTTGTCAAAATGATCCCCGTTCACACGGAACAGCGAAAATGAATAAAAACGCTGCATTATGCATACCAGGCCAGTAGTTGGCGATGTCACTTTGTAAATAAACATTATGCACATATACAGTAGACTGAACATGTAATATGCATGCGCATGATGACAACATTGTCAAAACAATCTCGATTCACATGGATCCGCGAGAACGACTAAAAACACTGTATTATGCATACCAGGCCAGTAGTTGGCGACGTAACTTTGTAAAGAAACTCTACGCGCATATAGACTGAAAATGAAATATGCATGCGCATGATGACAACGTTGTCAAAACAATCCCCATTCACACAAAAACGCGTAAAACACAGTATTGTGCATACCAGGCCAGTAGTTGGCGAGGTCACTTTGTAAAGAAACTCTACGCGCATATAGACTGAAAATAAAATATGCATGCGCATGATGACAACGTTGTCAAAACAATCTCCATTCACACGGATCCACAATAATGACTAAAAGCGCTCTATAATGCATACCAGGCCAGTAGTTGGCGAGGTCACTAGAACGCACCTATAGAATGAAAACGTAATATATATGCGCATTACGTCACCGTTTTCACAAATACGCGTTTTTGTAGTTTACATGGTTTCGTTTTCAAAAACTTGTAGTTTGATACCCTTTCTCAAAAGCTCATGTTTTCAGGCCCCCAAAACGCCATTATCGTGTAAATGAACAGCCAAAACGCATAAAAAGTTTTCCATTTTTAGTTAAAAACTGTGTTGTGTAAACAGCCCCTTCAGTCAATTAGGTGTGGGGGTGGCTGGGGTTAGGATTAGGCAACCAGGTAGCGGCCCCAATGAGGGGGTTATAATTTAGCAGAGAGTTAAAATTCATCACAACACCAGTACCCCTTTAGCGTTGTTCTGGTTTCACACTTTCGCACCCTGTTATATTTGCGTTCATCTTACGTCATCGCAAAACAGAATGCGGGTCAGTATATAGTTTTTTGTTATTAATTTGGTGTTATGCGCAGCAGAGTGAATGACACTTGCGTTACTGTATGTGCATCGCATGAGCAGCTCTGAAGAGACAGCGAATTGTGAGCCATTCATTTGCCACTCTGATTGCACTCACTCGGCTTGATTACACTGCATGCTCACTCACGCTCGTATTCAAGGTAAATCATCACAGTTTGTTGAATTATTGACGTTGTCTTTGGTTAAAACACATGTGCAGGTTACTTCACTTCCTGAACAAGTGTGCATCCGAGTCCCAGTTGCTTTCACATTCACACAAATTGCACCACAGTTCCATTGCAACTGAACTCAAACCATCTCCTACAGGTGGTCTCGGGTTCGGTAAACCCAGTGCGCTCCCGGGTCCGCATGACAGCTTTCACATTACCAATTTTTATGCAAACCGTGCCCCGTTTCAAACTAAACTGCCAGAGTGAAAGCACCCTTAATCTCTCTGCCCACAAACACCGAGCCAAGGGCAACTACATTAAGGAACCTTTCTTTTTTTATACTTATGTTTGATGATTTAGATGATAATAGAGATGGATGCATTGATACGAGGTGTCTCTCTCTGTTATTGTGCACAAACTAAGTTCTGAATTAATGTGATGAAGGTCTGCTGCACATAGAGATCAGAGCTTTAGTAGGAGATGTAGCCTACAAGTTTGCTTTTGCTCAGAAAAACAGAGGAAGGTTAAGAATTCAATGTTTCTGCAGAACTGACCTCTAGAATAATTTTCTTATATTTATTTAATTTTATATATGGCTTCAGATCTGTACAGCTATTTATTCATCAAACCCATTTTATGGCCCTGACAGATAAGATGCACACAATCATTCATAGGTTTGAAAATACAAAATACAAAAATACAGTAAAAACAATAAAGTAATATTATGAAATATTATTACAATTTAAAATCTTTTTTATTATTGTAATAAATTGTATAATGCAATTTATTCCTGTGATGGCAAAGTTGAATTTTTTAGTTTTGAGTGTCACATGATCTTTCAAAAATCATTATAATTGCTGATTTTGTGCTCAAGAAACTTTTTTTTTATTTTTTTTTATCAATGTTAAAAACAGTTCTGCTGCTTAATATTTTTTTGTGAAAACCTTGATTCATTTTTTTTCAGGATTCTTTGATGAATAGAAAGTTCAAAAGAACAGCAATTAGGTGAAATAGAAATATTTTGTAACATTATAAATGTCTTTAGTGCCACTTTTGATTAATTTAATGTGTCCTTGCCTCTTTTACAAGCAGTGTCCACATTAATGGGATGATTAACATGTACATAAATACATAAATGTTGGGTTGTTAATTTTTGTGAGTAAAAAATTGCAAGGTAACTTAATTAATCTCAAGCTTTTTGAGTTTTCAAGTTGAATTGTGAGTTGATTTGGACTCTGCAAGTTAGAGTTGCTCAAAGGCCCTGTTTACACCTGGTTTTAAGATGCGTTTTGGTCGATCGGATCAAAAGTGGAAGACGCTAAATACAGGTGTAAACTATAGGTGGAAAATAGCGAAAGAGTAGATTTACTCGTAACACTGATAAGAAAAGTGTTTGTTTATGCCAGTGTTAGAAGTCACTGTCTGATAAGATCTGTTACTCTCTCAGCTGAGTTGAAGCCTTGAAAAGCAAGCTTTGTAATTTCAGGCTTTTCTTTTTTTCTTTTTCATAATTGTGATTTTAACTGCTACTGTTGACACGGTTCAAATCAAATCTTGTTAGGTACTACATGTAAGAAGAGATAATAAACTCATGACCACATATTCTCACTATCCTGACACAGACACTGTCAAGACCTACACCACTCCCCCTTACGCAGCTGGAGGCCCTCTAGTTTTGTTGTAATATTAAGTTTCAAATGTGCAACTGGGATAGCCAGAGCTCAAGACCCAGTGGAAATTTCCACTTCAGATTCAGACAGCAGCCTTTGTTCTGGTGCAGGGGCTTGCCACAATCCGCTGGAAATTGGCTTGGGACTCTGTTGTGAAAGAGTGAAAACAGATAGCCAGACATAAAGAAAAATAGACAAAAAAATGCATAATGATAAAAAAGAAAACTATCTAAAAATCAGTCTCAACTTCTGGCAAAGCATGTTCCTGTTTTAAAGGTCTCCAGTGAATAGAAGGATATTGAGCAATTCAACTTTTTCAGCCTTTAACGGTCAGTAGACTATACTTTTTTAGAAACACAGAATCATGTGCATTGCATAAAAATATTTCTCTTTCCAATGCCCCTTTTTACTGACAGTCATCAGGAATACTAATTATCTGAACTAATATCACTAATATAGCCACATTGATCGTGTTTGGAGTCCAGGCGGCTGTAAAAAAGGAACAATCACCCAATTATGTTAACGTTTGCTGTTCAGTAGGGGCATGTTTACAGTAAAAACATGGTTTTGCAGTTCTTAAGCCTTGAGATATTGAGCTCCTCCTTTGATGGTAGGGGGTAACTATACCCTCCCTATGATGGAAGATTACCAGAAGCATTCTGTGAGGAGTCGTCTTTCTGCTCGACTGTGTTCCCATGAAGGGATATTTTAGTTTACAGGCAAAGGTGAAAACAAGTATTCATGTGACATATTAATTTTTTTTTTTTTTATGGGAGTTACACAAGTAAAAAGGGTGGTGTCATTATGAGTAGTAGGGTTATTTTTGCCTTGTTTTGTTGAATGGATTTTACTGTCATAGAATGAAAAGCTGAATAAACAGTTTACGTAAAGGAAAATTATATAGTTTATCTTTGTTACAAAACCTAGTAATCTAATGTCTGTTTACCTAATATTTTAGGGAATTATAGGTACACTTTTGGTTTGACGCAAAAGGTTGACAGTAACAGTATGCTTATATATTTTTTGCCCAAATCTAAGAATCACATGTATCATTTGCATAGAAGGCAATCCCAAAATGCACTGTGAAAAGAAAACTTTACCAGAAAGGTCGCTTTGGCAGACTGTTTCGAACTCCTGAAATAAACTCCAAAGGAACTTCATTTTCGTCTGATTTTGTTCAAAATGATGTCACATCAGTTTATTCTTGGATTTGGCTTGGGGTATATATCCAATATATCCAATATGTCCAATATTTGTCTAAACTATGCATTTTTCTTTGCATGTTAGAGTATTAGCTTAGCAACATGTCAATTGTGAGTTGAGTGTTTACTGTGTATAACATTTGAAGAGCGCAATGGCATGGCGCTTAGAAGGTCCACTTTAAAGTTTAAAATGTTGACATGTCCATTTTAATGTAATTTATTTATAATACGTTTGGGCCACTCAGTGGATGTGTGAAATATCTATGCATTAAAGAGTGCCACTGGGTCCTTAGCTGCCAGACAACGTAAGAGAGGTCATTATAAAGGTGTGTGCTGATGGTCTGCTTCACTAGGTTTCACTGCATCACTGGCTATGCAAACACTTTAGCAATCAGGGTTGTGCACAGAGTGTGTAATTATAGTTCTCTTTACAGCAATAAATGCTTCCTTTTGCGTCTGTGTTGAGCGTCAAAGTGAGACATGACTCATGAGCAAATTTGAAAGTGAAGTTAAATGTCAGAAAGTTGCATATCCTTAGAGTATATGGAGAATTGTCTTGGTGGCTTAAAGACAGAGAAAGAGAAAGTTTCTTATATTCTATCCCAAAAATACCCAGGTGCTTTTTTTTAAATCTCAGAAGGATTTTTTGCCCTCCCTGGTAACAAACATGGACATTTACTTGGGGTCACAAAATTTCCAGCTTTTATTGTTAGGATGTTTTAGACTTTTCCAGAAAACAGTAATATGGGGGTGGCCAAACATGGAATTGCTAAGTAATAACAGCATTTCTCTTGTAAAATATGTGGTTGGTGTGGCCTGGTGGTTAAAGATCTGGACTGGTAAACAAAAAGGTTGTAGGTTTGAAACCTGAGAAAGTTTTCTGAAATAAGTGTATTGTACAGTAGCTTAGTTTGGATATATAATCTGCTAAATGACAACTGACTTAAATGGTTAAAATTAAATGTGAAACTAAAATCCAGTCATGTGAACTCAAACGCTCGATTCATAACATAACACATCTGTGCATTACATTCTCAGCTTTATCACAGATGATGCTATAATGGATATTAGTATAAATTGTAGTCTTCTACAAGTCATTTTCCTCTTTAGGTCAACTACTTTCATGGTGAAGCAATAGTTTAAAAGAATTTTGCTATGCAAGTTAGTTAAAGTTGGTTACCTAGCTGAATAATTGTTAGCTAGCTGAATAGTTATATTATTCAAGCTTGCTAACTACCTGCATAATATAATTTGGTTTAAAGACATTTGAAGTTAACTAATTGCCCTATAATGTAGTATTCAGGCCTTAAAATGAAAGTTTCTTGGGTTGACTGCACAATACATTTCTAAACTTTGTGCACAAAACTCGTGGATCTTGTTGTTCTGAATTCTAACCCCTGTGCTACATGTAAGCAATAAGTTACGAGAGGCTGTGCTGTAACGTGAATCAGTCACGGCTGAAGCGGAGTTATTCACGTTACAGCGCTAGCCTCGAGTACCTTATTGCTTTTATAAAACGGTTACCACAAATATGTATCAATGCAACTTTCGTGAAGTAAAATCACTAAAAGCCTTCCTTCCGCCGGAAAAAATAGTCCCTGACCGTGAACAGCAACAGAAGTTACATTATTACATCATTAGATGGCGTCTTTATGAGTGTGTCAGTCAGTAGTGGAGACTTTTATATTGAAAATACTGAATTGTTGTGAACACGGAACAAGACGCAACTGACAAATGCTTTGACTAGCGCTGTCAGTCACGGGAAAACCCCTTAACTGTTAAAAGGACAAGATATTGCAGCGGACATTTAAACATATTTTTTATTATGAACATAGGACTGAATTGAAGGAAAATGCTAAATCTGAATGCAGGTAATAAACTCGCTCACTCGATCTCTTTCTCACAATACTCTTCTGCATAATACAGCAAGCTTCAATGAACAATATCAATTGAGAACATACAGTTTACGTTGCTAAGAGTGGTTGCTATGGGTGTAGTGATACACAGAATCTTTGGGTGAAGCGGTCATAGCCGTGTTTTATCATGAATAAGCCTAGAAGCCTCCTCAACTTTTCTCTTTTTACAGAACTCTGAAACGAAACTCTGAAAACCACTGCCATCTTGAGTGAACCTTACATACATTTTCCCCAGACAGATGTCATGGGTGCACTGAAAGCATCACTATGTCGATTTAGCATTGAATAAATATACCAGTTGTGATCTGCTAATGTGAATGATGACCAGACAGATGCTTTGACTTTGACACAAGGCCTGCATTGACTTCAGCTGGAAGAATTCAATGTATGTGATGTATGCACTCTATTTTTTTCCCACTCTGCTGGTGGGTTGTTCTCTCTTGGGAAGATTTGTTGGTGGTTAATCAGGCTTTTCCTCTGTTTTCTGGCATACTGTCAGTGTTTATGTTGTTCTCATCAGGGCACAGTAGGTTTGGAATTACAATTAGGGTTTAGCAAACGCCCATAAATTGGAATGTGACATTGTGCCCTATGATTGCAACAATATGTAAGAGTAAAAATGTTGTTTATTGTTATTTCATGAAATCTACTGTAATTTTGTTTTTGAGCGATTATAGATATTTAATAGTGTTGTGAGAAAGTCATCTTGTGGGAAATGGAAATAGATTTGTTTTCTTTAACAAGGGTCCTTTAAGTACTTTATTATACTTCAAGTGCTCCAGTTTGTCTGTTTTTTTGATACTTCTCACTCCTTGGTTTACCCTGAAGCTGAGAAGGAAATAAAGTAGATGGCGAATAGGGCACTCTAGAATAGGTTTTGTTACTTTGTTTTATTAAAACCAAAAAGTGATTTACTGCTTAAGTGCACATGGCTCACTGTAAGTGAATCATTGTTTAGTCAGAACCCTCTTTTAAGCCTAAGAGTTTTCTTTTTATAACCCATCTGAGTATATTAAGGATTGTAAAACGCAACAAATTTTGAATAAGTAAGGGCCACTCCAATGTCACTCTGCACTTCCTCTCAGCTCTAAGCGTGACTCAATGCACTATTGAAATGCTTTTCCTCCTCAGTAGAGGTAAAAATACCATTTGGAAGTGTTGTTATGGCAAGCTGAACATTGCAGAATGACCTTGTCTGGTCAGTTCGGTGTCATAATGGGAAGTAGGGGTGAAAAGGGACTTGATATTGCACCCTGTGGATCAAGAAGCTGTTTAGTTTTACTTCCCTTCTTTTTGGGTGGTAGCAATGGCCTGACAGACACTTTAAAAACCCCTTTTGTATTTTGGGTAGTTTCCACAGCAGGACAGTGGCTCCGGGATAACATTTGGTGTCTGCGACTCTCTTGCCCAGCAGAAGTTGGTGCGTGAAACTGTCACTCCGGTATACAAGGAGGTTTCCTTCATGGTGCCCCTGTTGCGACCTCTGCAAGCTTTCTCTCTTTACACTTTTGAGAAGTTGACATGCTTTTAGGCCATCTGACTGGCTCACTATTTGAGATTTCCTTTGCAGACAAGAGTTCATGAAAGTTCTTACTTTGGCCATCGAGAATGAGACAGGAAGGAAAGATGTCTACTGCTCATTTAAGAAACATTTTCTCAGAATCACAGGATCACATTTGCGTGAAAATCTATGTGCGAAAGCTAGTTTTCTTTGAATGGTTCTTTTTTTTTCTTTGCTGAAACAAACTCATACCAAAGCAAAACTGGACAAGGAATGCAGCAGCACAAACAATACATGCAGAAATGAGTTTGCAGAAGCATGAAACCCTGTCGGATGAGAACAATACTGTAACTACACTCATTAAATTGTTTACCTCCATTGTACAATTTGCAACTTAAAAAAAAGGAGCTGTGTATTTGAAATAGCAGCAGATATTTGCAATTACTGGATGAATTCAATGTATTATTACTGATACCAAAAATGGAATTAGCACATTATTTGAACTCATAAATTGCTTATTTTACTTCATGCCTTACTGGTTTTTCAGTGTCTCAGTCATGAGACCTTTTCAACAATAAATGTTCTAATACTTTTACCAATTCCTGTTTGATTACTATGCTGTAAAAAAGAATTGTTGGTTCAACTTAAAAAAGTAAGTTTCCTGGTTGTTAATTTTGAGTTCATAGAAATTCAAATTTAAGCTAATACAATGAAGGCGATTGGTTTAATCAACAGGAACTCAAAATATTATGTTATCTGAACCACATTAATTATTGAAGCTGTTTTGACAAAAGAAAAAATGTTGTAATGATAAATCATGAAAATATATATATATATATATATTTTTTTTTTTTTTTTTTTTTTTTTTTTTACAGTGTATGATCATATTTCATAAAGTAAAGTAAAAGTATTGGCTGTTCTATCAGTCACAAAAAGCTGTTTATTATTGGTTATTGATATTGGTCCAGAATTGCAGTGCATACATAATGATTGTGGTGGTGGATTTTTTTTTTTTTTCTTAACCTGTCCAAAACCATTTGTGTATTCAGTCTGCCCTCATTATGGTTGATAAACACAAACACAAATCTCAGTTGGAATGCTATGACTGTTAACTGGGGTGAAAGTGATTTTGTAACAAATGCATACTTTGTCTCCTTGTCTCTGAGCAGCTCACTGTAGCCTGACTTTGACCCTTCTTTAAATTGGAGGCAAACCAATTATAAGTAGTTGAAACAGTTTTCGCTCACTTATTATCAGCAATGAATACCTTGGGTGATACTGAGGCTGGAGAATCTTAATTTTTTAGCTCTCTGTTTGGTTGTTCAGGTTAATGTGTCATCTGTCAAAACAGATATGTTGGTTAGTACAAATATTCAGTAAGATATTTTATTGGAAAAATCTTGGAGACCATAAACATTTGAATAGTAGTGTATACATTTTCTCATGGCACAAGTAGATACTTTGCCCAGTTTTGTTGCATGGGCCGCATAGTGACTACATTGTTTTGTTGAGTAAGTTACCGAGGCGGCTGTTTTGTGCTTTTTTTTTTTTTTTTTTTACTGGCAGAGCTGGTTAAAAGTTGTGAGATTACATAGTAATAATCTCATAAGTGAACATTTTTGTAAGCAAGTAATTATTCAGGCAACATTAAAATGAATAAATTCCTTCTTTTCTCCTTAGTGCCAAATGACACTTAAAAGGACACTTAAAAAGTATTTGCCTGCAGCCAGTGGAGTTTCTCCCAGTCTTGAATCCATTCAACATGCCCAACCCCCTCATTCCTTTAATATATAGGTCCTTCCGGATTCTTTTACATGTCTTGAACTTGTGGGGTTTTCCCAAGTGCATGCATCTTTGAGTTTAAGGGCATTAAAATGTCAGTTAGTCTGTATGTTGGGCTGTGTGGCATAAATCGGGCCACTAGAGCTCAGACGATTAATGCTTGTAAAGGAAGATAATGGAATGGGAAGAGCAGTGAACCGTATTTTGCCACAGAGGCAAAAACCTCCACTCCAACCTAGCCAATAAAACAGTACTGTTTACTAGTACATACGGTATCGGTAAGAGTGAGGGATGTTGTTATTGAAATAACAGGGTGTGTGTAAAGCCAGCTGGTTATTGATTTTCTGTTTGGATATTTACCCTCGTCTGTCAGAAAGCTTTGCATGGGTAGAGCTGTAATGGACACAGACAGAGGAAGACAGGCAGAGACAGGGTGGGAAAATAAACAATCTGTTGGTGGTCAGTAAGAATCTGGGTGAAAGTGGCAGTGTTTCTGAATGTGTCAAAGGCCCTCACATTCAGACAGGTCCAGGACATCAAATGTTTATATGGAGAGTAAAGCTCCAAGTATGTCTGTGAGAACAAAGCATGATGGATAACACACAGCTGCATGTGCTATTACGTCACACAGTGGTTCTCTACCTCCCCCTTTGTTTACACACACAGTCTCACATGTGGTGTTACTCTAGTCTTATCTACTAAAGGCATGTCCAGACATGCCCACATTAGGGGGAGCAACATCCAGTGAAACCTCTCACTCTCACACACATAAATAAACAAAGACCCATGCACACACATGCACACGTTTTTGTTTTTATGTAGTGGTGGGGATGTGCTATTGACCCGTCATTCTTAAAATTAAGATTTTATTAGTAGACTATCCATAAAGTTTTGAGATTTTTTTACATATAAATTAAGACATTAATTAGTCATATTATGAGTTCCCATATTTTGAAGGGTTTCCTACTTCCAAAAAAAACATTTGTTTAGTATGTTTATTAAACAGTTTTCCTTAATAATGCAGGCGATTTCAGGTTTTACTGTCTTTTTTGAAACATTTGGCCCTCACATTATTGAAAAAAAACATTGGCCTTCTCACTTTCTTTAAATGCAATGTCATTTTATTTGATATTTTGTTTCCTAGTACATTGAAATTAAAAATTTAAGGCCCAGTTTCACAGACAGGGCTTAGACTAAGCCAGGATTAGGCCTTAGTTCAATTAAGGTATTTAAGTAGCTTTTATAAATGTACCCTAGAAAAAAACATTACTATGTGCATCTTAAGACAAAACAATGGCTCTGACATATTTTAAGATATGTCAGTATAAGTTGCTTTCAGTTAAAACAGCTCAAACATGCATTTTAGTCTGGGACTAGCTTAAGTCTTGTCTGTGAAACCAGGGGAAAGTGTCCAAATACTTTTTAGGGTGACTGTTCTCACGCCATTCCTGAATTTAAGTTTTGGCAAAAAAGGTTATTCATCTTTCTGTTAGCAATTTTAAGGTTTTATTTTGAGTGTTTTTCCAGTCAGAAATGAATATATTAAATATAAAAAACATGCTCATAACAGACCAAATCAAAGCTGTGCTGACTCTCAGTAGATTAGTTAACACTAATTTCCTACAGATAGACAGTGTGGGTATTGCTTAATGGCTCCTGCAGGACCAATGTTCTCAAGCTCTCTCCACTGGAATATTACATGCACTGCCCAATGCACAATTTAAGACATTAATGAGTTTATTCATTGGTCTGTTGGGTACATAAGCAGTTGTTGTGGAAACAGTTCAGAAATCAAGCCAAGCCACATATCAAATCACAGTCATATTGATGAGAGCATTCGCTTAATACGTGCATCGGCAGACAGGGTGATTATTCTCCTTTGGGATTGAGCTGCACTAATGGGCATGTGGTCTGCTAGCATTTGCATCAGCATTTAGTGTTGTGATCAATGAGCCACTCTCTGATGTTTCTTTGTCTCTCTTCCCTCTCATTCTCTGACCAGGTTATCCATGACCTTAGATTTACAGCATTACACTTTCAGGATGCCGAATATAGGGTTTCAGAACCTTCCCCTCAATATCTACATTGTTGTCTTTGGGACGGCCATTTTCGTCTTCATCCTCAGCCTACTCTTCTGCTGCTACCTGATTCGGTAAGACCACCTACTCTTCTATGTGTGCGGCAGCAGAATGTGTTTGAACAAGCCTCAGAATGCCATACATTTGCTTGTTTATCCTCTTCAGACAGTTACAGTGTTTGAACATCGTGATCTAATCCCTAAATATACAGGCTACAAAATGGAACTGTTGTAAATAAACACCTAACACACATTTAAGTGTAATTTGCATCATGATTTGTTTGGAAATTCATGAAAAATGCAATTGACCCAGTATGTGCAAGTGGGTGTATTTGGAAACTGTGGTTTAGAAGTCAGTGTTGCCAACAGGAACAATGTACATCATAAAAGTCATAATTATACCAAAAATATAAAAGTAACACAGTCATTTAGGAACCTCATGTGTTGACATCAAACCGCCTTAGATTACGCCACAAATGCTGCAACTAACCATGGTGCACTGATGTTTATCTAGACAACTTTTTAATGCACCATGCTCAAAGGTAAAATAGAAAATGGATAGGATAGAGAGGATAGAGGAGAGCTGATGGTGGTGGAACGGAGAAGTTCTCTTTCATCTTCACACCGTGTCCATACCATGTGAGGAAGCTTTTATCATGCTCACTTTGAAAGCTGAACCAACTCTGAATTTCAGAGCCATACTTTAATTATTAGTGGTTGTCCACTAAAGAGATAGGGATAAATGAGCAACTTCATTGAATTCCACAATATATAATAGGGATGTTCAATTTTAGTCTTAGAATTAGCCTTGTTAAGCCATGGGTTCCCTCAGGAATTTTGGATTTATGAGTAAAATAAGGTTTGCGGTTTTACTTGAAGAGACTTTCCTGTTTTGATTTACAGCATAAATTACACACTGTCATACCGTAATGGGATCTTTTAAACTCTAAATTTAGACCAGATTCCATTGGGAGCCCATGGCAAATTAACCTTCAAGGTTGGTCTGCAAACTATGTCTATGTCAAACATGCCTGAACAGCTCTATTGAAATGCAGCATTCCTTAACAACTGATAATCGGGACAACAAGGCAATTGTATGGCATTTTGAAGAAAGATAATGATTACTTGTCCCTGAAATGGTTGTTACTTTTGATCATTTGTATGTGCGTGTGCGATTCACTAACAAAGTTTTTCATGAAGAGTGAGAAGGTCACAGCACAGTTTGGAGAAGCTAAGAGAGCTACTGACTTGATAATCTGAATTGAAAATAAAACCCACCATTACAACCTCCCCCTGCTTGGATTTGGCTGGTAAATTCTATGTAGATGTATTTTTTGCACATTAACTGAATCCAAAGCAGCTTAGTTGCACAATCACAAATCACTGCATTGAGGAAACTACTGTACATTGTGTCACCAACTTCCCTCTGGATTGAGTGAACTCTACAGCAGCTGCTCAATAACTTGAAGGACATTGATTAACTTTTCAAGTGAGAATGAGCCTGGTAATGATAAAACAACCAAACTGACCACTGATGCTTTATGGCTTAGAAACTCCATTTTCCATCAGCTACTGAGCTGCATGTTATCCAGTCGAATTTGCCATGTGGTCATTCTTGGCAGCAGAGATACTGTAGCTTTAACATGCAGTTGAAACGTATAGCATCTATTACTTAAGACAGTGAGAACCAGAATATACTAGTTATATACTAGTTCTGTTTTATTTGACTTTGCCTCCCCCTTACTGTATTTTCAAATGTGTACATGTATTGGTAGCCTTTTATAGTCTTATATGATTAATCTTAAGAATGAAAACACTGGATTCTTGAATGGAAAAAAAATGTCAGATTACCAAGTCATCTATAAAAGAGTTTGTATTTAGCCCAGATTCCAGACTTCTAAAGATGCAGTCTCCCTGAGTAGCATCTTCCTGCAATACTGGAGGCTGCATTTTTAGGGCTGCATTTTTAGGACCGCAGTTCTAGGACCCTAGCAATGATTTAGTTGTTTAATTGATTGTTTAATTTATATATTGTCCTAACCAACCCCTAACCCTAAACCTACCCATTGGTAACCCTGTTTAATTATTCAAATTAGATGGCGCTGTCACAAAAACTAGGGTCCTAGAAGTGCAGCCCTGAAGCTGCTGCAGTCCTAAAAGTGCAGCCTCCGGTATTGCAGGCAGATAATATTGGGTCTCCCTTGCATTAGATCACAAATATTCATGACTTCCACGCATACAGTGGCTCCAAAAACTATTTGGCACACTTAAAAAATTAACGTCAATGCATTAAATAACAAAATGTCAAAATAACTGGCATTTATTTTAGATGACTGCAAAAGCATGCTTTTCACATTCAACATTTCACTAAAAAAAATGTTAGTTAGGTACAGTGGGGCTACTGTACATCTGAAAACCAGCTCTGAAATAATTATACATTACACCAGAAGAGGAAATGGAAATGACAACAATCGCAAATTCAGCAAGTACCAAAATAGTAGGGTACCGTTCTACCTAGCTGCATTTTTCATTATATTTTTAGCTTGCTATTTTTCACCTCCACATATACCTTCAGCATCATTGAAACAATAGGCGAGAGTCTAGAGTGCTTATTCAAAGCTTTTTACGTTGTTTATCAGTTGGTTTTGACAGGATGGAGACGTCCCTACTGAGAAGGCCAACATGTGTTTTGAATGCTGGTCACCAGCATGGGATGTCTGTGAGCTTGTGTCCCCAACAGGCTTCTTACTGGACTAGTTCAGCCAAAAATGAAAAATCTGTTGTGTCATTCCTCACCTATATGACTTTCTTCTGTAGAACACAAAAGTACATTTTTGAATATACTGGCTACTCTTTTCTTTCAATACAATGAAAGTGAATGAGAACTGGGACTGTCATGTCCAAAATGACAAATAATCAGGCTGATCCGGTCAGACTGACCTGGCCATTGTGCTTAACAGCTCACTAGCCTTTTCTACACCAAACAGGCTTCAGAAGATTTAGAATATAATTGTATGGACCACAAGTGAGAAACATTTATAGTTCTTTTGTTTCCTTTATGAACCTTGAAAGCTCCAGTCCCATTTCATTTTAAGTGCATTAAAAAGGCAACCAGTACAACAAACTTTTCCTCATGTTCCATGGAAGAAAGTAAATTATGAAGGTGAGTAAATGATGAAAGAATTCTCCTTTTGTGGGTGAAACTAATCTTCCAGCTAACTTAAAGGGTTAGTTCACCCAAAAATGAAAATTCTGTCATTAATTACTCAGCCTCATGTCGTTCCACACCCGTAAGACCTTCGTTCATCTTTGAAACACAAATTAAGATATTTTTGATAAAATCCGATGGCTCAGTGAGGCCTCTATTGCCAGCAAGACAATTAACACTTTCAATGCCCAGAAAGCTACTAAAGACATATTTAAAACAGTTCATGTGACTACAGTAGTTCAACCTGTAGTTATGTTATGAAGTGACGAGAATAGTTTTTGTGAGACAAAAAACAAAATAACGACTTTATTCAACAATATCTAGTGATGGGCGATTTCGAAACACTGCTTCATGAAGCTTCAAAGCTTTACGAAACTTTTGTTTCGAATCAGTGGTTCGGAGCGCGTATCAAACTGCAAAAGTCATGTGATTTCAGTAAACGAGGCTTCGTTACGTCATAAGTGTTTTGAAATTTCAATGGTTCACCACTGGGGGGCGTGACTTTGGCAGTTTGATATGCGCTCCGAACCACTGATTCGAAACAAAAGATTCGTAAAGCTTTGAAGCTTCATGAAGCAGTGTTTTGAAATCACCCATCACTAGAGATTGTTGAATAAAGTTGTTATTTTGTTTTTTTTTTGGTACACAAAATGTATTCTCGTCACTTAAGGTTGAACCACTGTAGTCACATGAACTGTTTTAAATATGTCTTTAGTAGCTTTCTGGTGAACGAAGGCCTTAAGGGTATGGAACAACATGAGGGTGAGTAATTAATGACATAATTTTCATTTTTTGGTGAACTAACCCTTTTAAGCATAAAGTTGGTCTTTCCAGCAGAGATTGTAGCTTTCCTTTTCCTCTTAGCTTTCCAAGATGAAATGAATGAGTGCAGATGGTCTATTGACCTCTTTGTCGAATTAAACCGCTATTTTATCATGAACATCAAAGACTTTAATCAAGGACCACCAGATTGTAGAGTCGTGCGATTGTGTGGACATTCACAATATGATAGACGAGGGAGTCGTGAGCTCAAGTGGATCTGTGAAGGACGTCGTGATTCAGAGCAAACACACACAGTCGCACGTAGCAGCCATGCACCAGCTCCGACACACAAATGTGAAATGCCCCTGTGACTGGCGAACACACAATTAGAGAAGAAAAGGGGTGGGTGGGTGAGTGTTTGTCTGGCATAGTCATCCTCATGGGAAGAATATCGAAATTCACACACACGTTTGAGATTGAGCACTCAGTGTTAATAGCTGTACCAGTTTTATTACATTGCAGGGAAATGGTCACAAGGTGGTTTTCAACCTGATGAATTGTAGCACTAGCCTAATAGTGCATGAGAAATCATGACTGCCTGTAGTTGTCAAACAACAGTTCATCTTGAGGTGAGCCCACCTCAGGACCTAGACCGAAACACACTGTATGACTTTGGCAATGATTATATTTCTATGACTTCTTTCATCTAGCCATGACAACCTTTAGGGGCCATTCATACAGAATGCATTTTTTGTATTCTACCACGCTGCTTTTCCATAGTTTTTTGTAAACATGCGCAAGACGGACATGTTGCATCTTACGCATGACACGGCATTCTAAAAACACAGCGCTTAAGTTAAAAAAAATTCAACTTGGTTTTTGCATATTAATGAGTATAAACAAAAAAAAAAAAGTCCTAAAGTACACACTCCCTCTTCCTCACCCCTAAATTCCTTCAAAGGGAGTATCTGCACCTTTACCTGCTGGTCTCTTTCAAAATGTCAGTTTCTCTCCTAGACTGTGCTGCCTCTTTTACAGGTCCCTCTCACTCTGCTGCGAGAGTTTAAGCTTTCTTGTATTGGAGGTAAATTTTACAACACGTCTCCATGTTTTTTTTTTCTCATCTATCCAGCTCTCGTTTCACTTGAGACTTTTCTGAATATATATTATCTTTAATAAACTATATTCATTTCTGGATGTGATTGTAAGATACTGCAGTATTGTATGTTGTGTTCACTTGTGCCTTTCCTTTGTACAGGAAGTAATATATAATATATATATATATATATATATATATATATATATATATATATATATATATATATATATATATATATATGTTTCTGTGTTTGTTTGTTTGTTTAATTAATTGTCATGTCTTCCAGAGAATTTAAATGAAAAAGGTTTCAGCAAAACAAACAATCATAAAAGGCCAAGATGAATGTCTTATAAGGCTAATTGGACTATTACTAATGTTCTAACAACCCTTCAGACATTAACAGTTCAGAATGTATGCTCGCACATTTGAGGCTAAATATAGTGTGTAAAGCGCTTGCTGGTTTTCTTTAAATAGCCTTTTTCTTAAACTAGAGACTCTTCCATCATGCCTGACACATTCCAGTTATTTTCCACCAGGGTTCCTCTCTCACTTTCTCTCTCTCTGTCTGTGACACACACACTTGCTCAAGATCAAAATAGTGTTAAATGTAGACTGTCCATTGCTTGGCTGCCTCCATTTCTTAAATTCATGCCAAGAGTATCTGTATATAGTTCTTTTAAAGGGTCTGGCACCAGTCTGACAGTCACACTCGGTAAAGCATTGCAGCGGTGCGAGTGGGTAATGCCTGGGCAGTCTGGTTCAGACAGGCTATTAAAGTCGGGTCAAGCTTGATGAGACAATACAAGACCTAAATCACCCTAGAAAGACTCTAAAGATAGTTTAAACATACCAAGGCAGCCCACAGCACTGCTGGAACTGGACACAGCTATTGTCAAATAAGAGGAAGTTCTTTTTTTTTTTTATATATATATAAAAATGAGCCAGGAAATAGTCATTAGAAAGTGAATGGCAGTGTGTGTTTAGCAGGTTGATTTTTTTTTTGATTAAGCTCAAATGTAGTGAATAAAATATATATTCTGGTGGCATCCAGTGAAAAATGTAATATAGCAACACATACATTTAATATAAAATATGTAGTGAATCAGTATAGTTTTTTTTTTTTAAATGATCAAGTAATGCCTTATGGGTACTGAAGGCTACAGTTTGTCAAATTGTGACTAAAAAATAAGATCCAGGCATGTGTTGACCATATACAGCTAAAATATATAAACAGAGAAGCACATACAATGCATTTAAAACACTGGCTTTTAAAATGGACTGTATTTTAGTATCATGGTTTAACTTGATGATTTTGGCATTTGTTTGTATATAATTTGGTATTATGAATGTCTCTCCAGCACAGGTTTTTGAAAATGTTGTGTCACTCTCTGAACTAAAACAAAGATTTCTTTTGTCTAGGTTACGGCACCAGGCACACAAAGAGCTCTATGCATACAAGCAGGTAAGCTGCGGACTTGTCTATTCTAACACTTTACTGTATTATATAAATGTACAGTATTTGCTGTATGATTCAAATTGGGTGTGAATGTTTCTTTCTCATGCAATTTCAAACCTTCCAGTTATAGAGTCTCCAAATTGTGATTGAGTCTTACTCTAAATACATTTAATAACTAATTAAGTTATTTTTTTTTTTTTGTTTACAGGTTATTCAAAAGGAAAAAGTCAAAGAATTAAACTTGCATGAGGTAGGAGTTTCCCCCTTTCATCCAGCTGTGCAGATTTTTTTTCTTTTTTTTTTTTTTTTCTGGCCAATCATGTTAATCGTTTACTTCAGATGGTTACATATTGTTTAGGCAAGAGGTGCTTTCTTGGTATTAAAAATGTGCTGTGATGTGGCATATGAGATTTAAAGGACATCTTTGAGCAAAAATCATTAATGAAAGTAAAACAATATATAACAGTAATAGTATAAATAATGTCCAAACTGATTTGTAATCTGCATTTTCATAGTGCCAGGACCATTTTTGCCAAAAATATATTTGAGCAGAAAATGAATATATTTATCTTAAAGAGATAGTTCACCCATAAATAAAAATTTTGACATCATTTACTTACCCTCATGTTGTTCCAAACCTTTATGAGTTTCTTTCTTTTGTTGAACACAAAAGATATTTTAAAGAATGCTGGTAACCAGACAGTTGACAGCACCCATACTTTGGAAAAAATACTTTGGAAATCGATTGTTGCCGTCAACTGTCTGGTTACCAATATTCTTCAAAATATCTTCTTTTGTATTCAACAGAAGAAAGACACTCATACAGGTTTTGAAACAACATGAGGGTTTTTTCTATTTAGCATGCTTTATGTTAATGAACCAATTCAAAAAGAAATGATTCAAGATCTGGTATTTTGTGTATTTTTATTGTAAAAATCATCACTCAAAAGTATCACACTTTTCAACTCAGTTTAGTTTTTTTGTGTGTGTTGTATTTAGTGTAATTTCAACTCTTCAATTTAACATTGTCACCCTAATTGAGATTACACTGTAACCACAGTAACTGTCAGCCATGATATTAATGAATCGTTTGAATTTTAGCAATTCTGATTCTGCTTACCGATTCTGATTCTTATCGATTCCAAGTTTCGATTCCAATGAGGTAAAAAAAATTAAGTAAAAAATTTAGATATCAAACGTAAAGTACACAGACAGCAGCAGGTATATTAGGCTAATGCATGGACCAAATATACTGATACACGTTTTCTTTCTCAACTGTTTCCGTTCACTTAAGACAAAACATGAACTACCCTCTACCCTGAATATAAGGACTTTCTAAACACGCTCTTCATGTTTAATCATATCATGAGCGTATGACGTTTAACCTTCATCAGTTCGTACATGACTGCTATCATTTTGCTGGTGTTAATAGGCCAGACTGACTTCATATGTGAGTGCTAATGAAATGCTAGCGACAATATTGAGGTGTGAAGACACCAATGCTCTCGTTGAAAGCTCAAACTCTCCTGGAATTTCCTGTAGCTCTTCTCTCCCTCTCGGTTTCTCATAAGAGCTCATTGTCAAGGAATAGTTTACACTTTTAGGTAATTGTATTTTTAGCATCCTGGCTAAAGCTGGATATTCCTCTACAAAGAGAAAGCAGCTATGTTAACCAAACAGTAATATGTCTCTTCTGGCTGTGGATGTGCATGAATACCATGTAATCTTTAAGCAAAACAATGATGGCATTGTGTTGTGCTGAGCTGAGTTATATTTTGTTAGAAAGCTCAGCCTTGTGTCACGTCTGGCTTTTTTTTTTTTTTCCTTTTTTTTCTCCAGTTGTATTTGATACAACAGCACAGCAATTGCAAGTTGTATGCATGGTGGAAGTTTGTTCAACAGCAACTCATTAAATAACATTTTATCTGGGTAAGGAACACAAAGTTCTCTCAGCCACTGTATTTTTGTCCAACACTAAAAGTGCTAGAAGTGTCATTAATATTACAGCACTATTAGTCATATCTTTTGAAATATTGCCTGAAAACTGTCAGCACTGCCCAGAAGTGCCAAGCAAATGTCAGCCACACTTGTAAGCACAGTTTTTTTTAATGGTATTCTACATGGTTTTTTGGACTTTCTGTGCCAGCAGTCATGACACTCATTTGTCAGACTTAAAGGTTTTATATTTGATACTGATTTTTTCTTTTTTTTCACGAATAGCTTTGGGGAAATACTTTCATCCATGAGCCTGCACTGGCTTGATTTACTGATGCATAAACAGCAATAAATGATTTTGAGACAATGAACATCTGACTGTACATATATCAGAAATCACTAATTAGGCATTAGAATTAACAAGGTTACATGTTGCAAAGAATGCACAGTGAAATATAACGAACAAACAAATAATGCTCTACTGAGAGATTCACATAGTTCAACCACTTCCTAGCATTACGATCCTTTAGAAGGTAATGTTATTTTCTTCTCTCCTTATCTCAGTAACGTGCCAGTGGGCGGGACCAAAGACACGATGATATAGAAGTAGTCGTTGATCTGATTCTGCAGAGGCAGTCTTTCGTCACACTATTACGTCATAATGTGACAAAATTCCAAACGAGACGTTTTCTGAGCTTGGATTCAATAAAAGACTAACTAACTTGGACTAACGAGGAAGTTTTGAGTTTTGAGTTTTTACAGTGCAATGACCTATTGCATGTCAAAAGATCAAGGAAATTTTGAATTGTTCAATTCATTATGTTAATCTAACATAAAAAAAAAAAAACCCCACTCACTGCTCTTGACTGAATTATTTTTGTAGCTTTTTTTAAAGAATCAGTATATATTTAATTCATACAGTGAAGACTAAGCTGTTTCACATTTGATTGTTACATTTCAGTTGTTAAATAAACCTAATGTAGGCCTACCTGAAACCCTACCCCTCCTTCTTGCAATGTTTCAATAGGGCATTTGTGGAACTGAAAATAAACGGGTCAGTAGTCCCCTCGCTTGTACTAGTAATTCTGGATTGCACTTGCATATGTACTCAGACAAGAAGGTAGATCTTACATAAAGGGGTGGGGTCCGAGCTACAAGCTGATTGGTTTCTCCATCCTGTGCACACAAAAACAATGTTATGATTGTACGCCACAGGCATGGGAGTTTTTCACTAGCATAGTTAGAGGTTACAAACGTTTAGCACAGCCACTGAGCATGGATTCATTGGTTCTGAAATATCTGTCATATTACTGTGTTTAAAGACAAAAATGAGAATTCTACCATTATTTGTCCACTCTCCTGTTCTTCCAAACCTGTATGACTCTTCAAAAATAAGGTCACACTTTATATTAGGTGACCTTAACTACTGTGTACTAACATTAAAGGGATAGTTCACCCAAAAATGAAAATTATCCCATGATTTACTCATCCTCAAGCCATCCTAGGTGTATATGACTCTCTTCTCTTAGACAAACACAATCGAAGATATATTTAAAAATATTCTTAGTCCTCCAAGTTGTATAATGGTTGTGAATGGGGGGCCGTAATTCATACGACTCCAGGGGGTTAATAAAGACCTTCTGAAGCGAAGCGATGCATTTTTGTAAGGAAAATATCAGAATGCAGAATGCGCAAACATGGCCCCTCCATTCACAACATTATAAACCTTGGAGGACTTATAAACCTCCAAGGACTATAAACCTTGTAGGACTAAGGATATTTTTAAATATATCTCTTGATTGTGTTTGTCTAAAGAAGATAGTCATATACACCTAGGATGGCTTGAGGGTGAGTAGATCATGGAATAATTTTTATTTTTGGGTGAACTATCCCTTTAAATACCTACAAGACTATGGATTTACTAAGTACATGTTGTTCTGTAAAATTCCCACATTTACTGCTGAGTTTGAGGTATGGTTAGGTTTAGGAGAAAGTGTAAGGATTATAGGGGTTAGATTTAGGTTCTGGTGTAAGGTTTGGGTGTTAATTAAATGTTAAAAGCTTATTAAATTGTAATTACAATTCACCAACATTTATGTACATAATATGTATATTGTATAAAATGGTTAAGCACAGTACATAGTAGTTAGGGCAACCCAGTATAAAGCGTGACCCAAAAAAAAAAAAAAAAAAAAGTCAAATATGTCTATACAAATAAAGTCAATAGGGTTCAATGTTTTTTGTCCCCACTGACTTTCAGAATCCACTAGCGTCTTGAGGGTGAGCAAATGATGACAGAATTTTCATTTTTGGGTGAACAATCCCTTTAACTATATCCACTTCACTAGATCCAACATTGAGTTAAAGAGTGTCCGACCACAGCATGAAGCCTAGGTTTTTAAGTTCAAGCCTCCATGAGTTAGAAAGATACAGCGGCCCTAAGCACAAAATGAGTAAATAATGTTTCGAGAGCTGAGATTATAAGTACCCTTCCTATAAGGTGATTAAATACATAGACAGACGCATTGTACAATACAGCTAGTGCACGGATGATTGATATGCAAACACACTGGTGCAGAAAACTAGCAAATGTGCCAGACAGTTGCCAAGATATGGATCCTCAGGTGGCAACCAGTGAGAACAGCATGGACATAAATATCACCGCATCAGTGAGTAAGATTTATTGTGCGTAATTCCACTGCAGTGAAACAGTCGGAAATAAAACTGCACGGTTTGTGTTGTATAATACTTGCGCGTAGCTGCAGCTCTCTAGGTGAGAGATCAAACAGACGAGAGCAGTAGAGTGAAACGGACTGAGCAATGCTTATGAAGGTTTATTTCTGTTTGTTAAAAAAGACCCCGGGGAGTCACGTTTGAACTGCAGAGGTGGTCCTTTCAATTCAGAAGCCTAGCAGAGAGAAGCAAAAACAGGGCCAGGATGTTAATAAAATAGAAATGCATGATAGTTCAAAGTGGCATACCATCACTGTTTAGGCCTCACTATTCTGATAGGAATGACACTGGCCTGGTTGGATGATTGATTATAAACAGATTAGCCTTGCTTGGAGTATAAAAACAGTAGTGAAGTATAGGCACTTGTCTGTTGTCTGCAGTATGCAGCTACATGTTTAGTGTTATGAAGAAACATGCACATACATGGGCGTATTCTGTTACTTGCTGGCTCTGTTAATGCCATTCTTTCCTGACAAAACACAACAGTGTATATTCAACAGACAATTTCTTATTCTTGCAGTCTCGCTCATCTCAAACAGAGAACCATTGTGTCTCGATAATTCGCTGGCCACCCCCTAGTCAGGGTCAATGACACCTAAAGCACTCGGACTGTATCTTATTTTATGATACACAAACAGAACAGTAAATAACTGTTGTGACAGACACCCTTGTGCCCAGGCACATTTGTCCGAAACCTCTTTTGTTCTCTTACAATTACTAGTTGTGCATTTCCCTGCTCCCTTATTTGCTGTCAGCAAGGTTAATGAAATATTTACTTGTGCACAGTTCTGATAATATGAGCTGATCTGTTTATGAGCTATCTGTCACTTGAAGTAAAAGTGTCTTAACCCTGTAGTCATGTTGTTGTTGTTGTTGTTGTTTTTTTTTTTCATTTTTCATTGAGAAGCTTTTTTTTTTTTTTTTGGCTTGTGCACTCATTCAGCAAGCCTCTTTCATTCACATAGTTGAAATAGTATACTAGTAATTTTAAAATAGTATACTAGTATTTTTTTTTTAATGTCTCAAATAAGATACAAACAATGTTATTTGAGAACCTAAATACACTGTCCCACAAACGTTGCAGTTTGATCTTTTGTTTTTTAGTAAAATATCACACCATTTTGAGAATACTTAAACGTTTCTAAAAAAAATAAATAATTAAGTCAAATTATTTTAGATTTAGGTTATGTTAAATTTAGGTTATATTGGTTTCTAAAGCATTTTTAAAATGTACTGCTATGTTACCTGACTGCAACGCAATGTTGTCAAATGTTATGAAAAAAGCATTTTATGCTTTCTGGGAATCCCTAACATCATTTTCATGCATATTTTCCAGCATTGTTTGAATGAATTAAGCGCTGTTTACCCTGATACACCCTGTCTCACTATTTGGCTTTACCTCAGTTCACTTTGTCATTTTCTTATACATTCTTCTGAATTTTAATGACTACTTTGTCAAAGGAACGAGCTAGTAGTCCTCAGTCTTATAAGGAATAGCCAAGACATGAGTCTTTGCCTATCTCCAGTTTACATCACCATTTAATTATGTCCAAATGTTCACAGAATTCCACCCTCTGATGTGAGACAGGTCATTAATCAAAGTGTTTGGCTTGGCTTTTATAGCACCAGGTCTAGACATGTTAGGCAGCCATCAGAAAAAGCTATATTTCCACTGACGCTTGTGTCCATGAAATGTTGTTGTTGTTTTTTTTTTTTAGATGAAATGCCATATCCACTTCACTGCTAGATAACAAAGGAACTTTTTGAGCGTAGACCATTTCATGACTTAAGATAGAGAAAGCCTTGGAAAACAAAATGTTCTTAAGAATATCGGTTTTATATTAATAAAGTTAGCAGTCCTGAATGAATACTGCATTACAACACTGATCTTTGAAGGTGATACCATTACTTGTTGAGACAAGTGTATTCAATGGAACCATTTTCTTCTTTGAGGATAAAATGTTTATATTTAAGCATTTTATCTGTGTGTTTATTGGAATTTATTGTTTTCTCTCTACAGATTTGTGCGGTGTGTTTGGAGGAATTCAAGCAGAAAGATGAATTGGGAATCTGCCCGTGTAAACATGCTTTTCACAGAAAGTGAGTACCCTGGCATATGTTGTTTTCTAAAAGTGGAAAATTTCTGCACCACTAGCAGCGCCCCAACTGGGCCAAAAATAACACTGGAGTTTGAGGTTGGATTACCTGTTTTACGAAAAGTGGCAGACAGGTCGTCTTGGACACTTGAAAAAGCATAAATTACACACTTAAAACGTTAAACTAAATGCAAATTTGCAATGTTACATGGTTTCAAGTGTGCTGTATAACTGTGCTCTGTCATTGATCTAGTTGAAATGTGTCTGCCTCACCCATCTTCTCATTCGCCCCTTTGTGAAACATTTGCACTGGGCTGTATGTCAGAGTAAATGCCAAAGTAAATGTCAGAGTAATGTTTGGACACTTATCAGAGGGGTTGGGAGCTCTCTGTTCTTTTTAAACATTTCAACATTTTAGTTTGCCTCTCTAGGAATCCAGCCAATTTTTAGAGCATAAAGTCATTACGAGTCATATATGAAATGCGTGTGTGTGTGTTTGTGTGTGTGTGTGTGTGTATGTATGTACGTATAGGGTAAGTTCAGTGTGATTGGGATACTTTTTTGCCATTGAGATGGCTTGGAAAAAGTGTCCCAATCAACCTGAATTCACCATCCATTCATCCATCCATCCATCTATCCATCCATCCATCCATCTATCTATCTACACACACACACACACACAGTGCTTAACACATTTATTAGACCGCCACCCAATGTAAGGTTTGTGCCACAGCTGCCCTAAACAAACAGTATTGGTGATTTCCAAAACCTTTTTTTTATGTTTCTGTAATGTTTAATCCACACCACTATGTGTAGGCTCTTTAGTCACGGTAGTGTTTCTAATGCTAAAATATAATTGTTGTTGGGATTTAATGGATTCAAAGATAGATCACACAAAAGTTTCATCAGAAGCAAGTCTTTGGGAACAACTAGAAACTATTTGGAAGTCAATAACAACAGAGACTGTGGGAAAAGTACATGAAAACAATGCCAGCAAGAATGCAAGCTGTTAGTGTTAGACTATTTAGTTGTTTCAGTTTATTTGCCTAATAAATGACAACAAACAAACTTTTAAACAAGTTTTGGACAGATTCCGAATATATATATATAATATATATATATATATATATATATATATATACACACACACACTACTATGTAGTATATTAAATGCTGTATTATTATTATTACAACTGTTTTGTCATTAAAAATATATTACAGAATAATGAAAAAATACATAAAAAAGGTTGTTTTTTTTTTCCATTTGTGCATTAGAAGCTCATAGTGTTATAGTTATGTCACAAGGGTGTTAGCCGATACATAACTACATGAAACATAATATAATGTGACACTTTCTATATATAATGTTGACATTTTCTTAGTCCTTGAGTGCCTTGGCCTTATATGTTTCTTAACGAGTTTAACCATTCCTTATCCAAAGAGCACTGGGATACGAAGGTTTTTACTCCAGTAGAACTCTTAGCATTTCTTGTTTTAATGTGACTACATCACATGGTGCATATCGTTTGCATGTCACGCTGTATGATGTACGAGTCGCAGGGAATTCCCATTAAGAAACCCCCAAAAATTCAGCTCAGCCAGTCCTGATTTGAATATTTTCTTACCACAGAAAATATTCTTACCTCTTTTCTGTAGACTATAAAAAGGTAAACTAAAACTAAATGCATTTAAACTATTAATAAAGGACAGAAAAAGTTTGTATGTAATATGTATGCATTGATTTTAGCAGGTTTTTCCTCAATCAACATGGTTCAATTGTGAAATAAAAAAAAAATATATATTAATAAAACTATAATTATGAATAATTCTAAAGATGATCAAATAATCATTAAAAATATCAAATTGATAAATATATAAATTGTTATGTTTGCATAATGATTGTTATGGACTGTTATTGAAATACAGGCAGACAAAAGAACTCACACTCTCATGTTATACTTCAGTCAAATCCCTAAAATCCCAAATCCCTGGTTAAATGTAGACCTCTGTATCATCGATCTGTTTGTGTACCTGATAGGACCAACACGTCCTAAAATAGAACTGTGCTTACAGTGAATTATTCATCAGAGCAGAGATGCCAACATCTCACTCAGACTAACCCGAGATTCAGTCTCACTTTCCACATGGGCTTCCTGCAAGGAGATGCCCAGCTTCGCCAACACAACCAGCCCTGAGATATCATATGAGATCACTTTTGACTTGCTACCAGTAATAGTTCGGGTTAGTGGAGCCTGTTTGTAGTGGGCAGTTTCACATACTCTGCTGTGATCTGGGAAATTCTGAGCATAATGTTATCTAGTTTGCCTTTCATCTACCACATTCTCTCTGTGTCTTTCTCTCTCAGGTGCCTTATCAAATGGCTGGAGGTGAGGAAGGTATGCCCGCTGTGCAACATGCCCGTCTTGCAGCTGGCACAGCAGCAGAGCATGTCCGAGCCTGTGCCCCCAATGCAGCAGCCTCTGCCCGGAGTGGAGAACCTGGTGTAGCCCCTCCTGTTTCTCCTAAAAATGTGACCACCACTACCTTCACACTCCCTCCTGTACAGGTACACGCTCATATCCAAGGACAGACCGCAGGATTTATGCCCAGAGCCACGGTGACCTGTGACCTGCATATGTTCCTGTCCCGTCTTGGTGGCTTTATAATGGATTTTTTCCCAAATTACAATAATAGATGATTTACTCAATCTGTCTTATGTGGGTTTAGCTTTTCTTCCTGTGGGATAATGAAGAAGAATTAAGTTTACATGGCCAAGCCATGTTTAAAGTAACCGTTCCACACCAAAGCACTTTTTTGAGGACACCAGTGAGAGGCAAAAAAATACAAGGACTAAAAATAACATAAAAAATACTTTTTTAACATAAGTTTTTTTTTAACAAGCACTTTACACAAAGTCTACTCAAACCTAGTTGCTTGTGATAGTAGCAAGATCTTTTTTTATATTTTATGATTTCAGACTTTTTTAGTTGATGTACACAGAGCCACAGAGCAAACCATTGGTATTATTTTCATTAGAGAGGGTTATGTTTATACTGTATATTAAAGGGACAGCAGCTCTCCAATGTGTATATGTTTGTTTGTGTTGTGACGGTCAGTAGGATGGCTGTATTGGTAGATACGGTTTGCTGCGACCTTTAGCTGGTGCCCAAAACTAATGTGAATGCAGAGTTTGTGTTATTAAGGTCAGGATGTGACCCAGCAGTATTTGATCTGTGTTCTGTGGATGCTTTATATTTGACATGCTTTTTAACTGAGGGGCTGTGTTAAATACACACAAACACACACACATGTCTGTAGCTTTGGGTTCAAGGGTGAATTTGATAAGAATTTTAAAGTACCCTAAAAAGCTAAAGGCAAAAGAAAAAACACTATTGTCACTCTTAGACTTCATTAGATATTCTAAATCATTCAGATTTTCCCAGCCAGTCTAAATAACATGATAATTATATAAATAATACCTTTTATTTTGTAAGGCCCCCTGCAATATGTATGATGTCGGCCTACACTTTGGGAACTGCTGCCATAAACCCCACCCGTTTCCATTAACTGTTCATAGTTGAAGCATTAGTCAGTTTCTGGCTTCAGTTTCCCAATCCACACACAGTATTGTTCAGTTTGTTCATCAGCTGCAGAGTTCTGCAGATCTGTTATAGAGTTACTGGAAATAGTTGCAAATGAAACAAGGTTTTAACCAAATTTAAACTGAACAAAATGTTCCAAAGTATTGTTTTGTGGTTTATCCTGTCTTTCATGGATTATTGTTACATAAATCTCCCAGGTTTTATGCCCCAGGTACTGTTGAGATGTATTATATTTTTTAGTTATCACAAATCTCCCATGAAGCTGTGGCTCTATGCAAAGCAGTAAATGTGTGTGTGTGTCTGTGTGGTTCTCATATTGTGCTACATAGCTTTCTGAAAATATACTTGGCTTAAAGCCCTAGATCTGTCTCCAACAAATATTAATAAATGAAATATTGCTCTAGTAAGGCAAATCAAACTAGACACGCTACAGAAACAAACTCAGATCTGACCAGAAGTCACTGGGATTGGAAAATGCCCTCAGTACAGACCCAGTTGACATACACAGTCTAGTCTAGTATCATTCCAGCATCTTTCAGCATATCAGTGAATCAGTCCGGCACTTTGTAACACAGAATTTTCAGCCATTAAAATCAATGAGCAGCAGGTGGATGCTGTCAGCAGGATGGGGCGTTCTTTATTCTACATAATAGAATGGACGCTCTGGCTCTTTCCTGCTCTATAGTACTCCTGTTTTTTTTTTTTTTTTTTTCAGGGTCATCCCACCAACCCTCTAGGGTCATGTTGGGTCTCTGTGCCCTCCATGTTAAGGCAGTCTAGGAAAGTATGTATAATATTACATATATGGGCTGGCCACAACACTTTAGAAATGATGCCAAATGTGGAAAAATTTTGTTGCTGAATTTGTAGTAGAAATATCTGACACAAGTAATGCTTTATGTAAACCCAAACTAAATCTGCACTGGTTTTATTTAAAGTGCTGTCTGGTCATGGATCGAATGTTGTGATATTCATTGCCCATGTTCTGCAGTGTGTCTGTGTTTTTGAGAGGCTAGATTCAGATTGTGAATTAAGTTAAGCTTATTTAATGAGGTTTTATTTTTTATTTATTTCTTTTCTCTTTTTCGCATTTGCTGTGTGTGTGAAGAAACTCTTGTGCATATTATCTAAAAAGAAAAAATGTAAAAAAAAAACAAAAAAAAAAAACTTTTTTTTGCTCTGGTACTTTGTCTTAACGAAGAGTAAAACACTGAGGGTTTACTTAAGACTTGTAATTCCTTATCACAGACAAATATTGTTAAATTGTGAGTCCTAAATTAGGATCTCTCCTTCATCTCTTTGGTGTTTGTAACACAGCAGGTCTTAAAGTGTCGCTCTGATCACGAATGTATACATATAGAGAGCTGTGGTTCAACTGTGTCATTATAATGTGAAAGTAGTTGATTGTGTCTAAAATTGAGTTACGTCACTGCACTTTTCATATTCTTCCGTTTTGGTGGTATTGGTGCCTCTCCGTTGAGGCGGAACTGAAATGGGGCAAAAAAAATTTCATCTTATTTATTGTGTGCTAAGGTTTAAAACCCATAACATTTCAATAGTATGTTCTAACAGCTCTAATTTAGTGATAATGCAGATTAGGCAAAGAAAGCCTTTCTTGACATTGTTTAAAGCAATTTCAAAATCCAAAATCGGTTTGAAAACATATCCAGAAAGTCAAATTAGTGCGTTTATACAGGAGGTAGTCCTCAAGTGGATTGGGAATGTTAAGTGATAGGTTACATTTTTCCTCAGCATATTCAAACTGTTTTTTAATGATCATTACTGAGAGTGCCATATCTGGTTGACCAATTGTATTTTGTAAAGACAAAATTAGGATTTCAGTTGCAACTTTACAACTTTTGTTTGTTCCTAACAGGCTTTTTAGACTAGAAGAAGATATTTAAAAGCTGTTGGAAAGAGATTGGCAGTATTTCTGTTGTAAAGTAGTAATTTCATAGAATGTGGTCAAGAGTCACTAAGGCACATAATGTAATTCAAATGTTTTTTTTTGTTTTTTTGATACATGATTACTATCAAAACTGAACTGCCAATACTATTCCAAAGTCATTGTGAACCACCATGGAATTTTCAGCTTCCTCTTTCCCCACACCACTCTTTTGCCTCATTCTGAGATATTGCCCCTCCCCTCACCATTGTGACCTCACAGATGTAAACATATGAGCCCCGCCCCTTCCCAACACAGTCTTGTTTTAACACTGCTAATGTTTGTGAATCTCACAAACATGTTTGTATAAGTAAGAATTCTGCAGCAGAATATTTTCTGTATAGTATTTGTAAACTATATTTTTGTATATTTAATCAACATTTTGAAGAAAATAAAAAATGCAAAGATGCTTTTTTTTTTTTTTTGCTAATTTTGTGTTATATTCATTAAAATATGTTGCATGTGACTGACTTGAAATGTAAATAAAGTTGCCAAGTTTTTGAAATAAAGAATATTTGTTGTCTTTCTTAAGATTAAGAAACTAATTTCTTCAAGATCAGCGCTAGCGTTACAATAAAGGTATATTGTGGGATAGTGAGGTAAACTGTTCCAACTTTACTTAAGTTATTCTCACAATGGCAGTAAATTATTCATAATCCATTGATTCTCCCTACTACTACTTCATCTTGTATGTTCCTTTCTAAAAAAGTCTACGGCTTATATACGTTCAGAAGCTCTTCCAGGTTTGTGGAATTGCACACACAGACCAACCACTGAAAACTGAGACCCACAGCATGATCACTGGATTTACAGGAATCATTTCACTTTTAAGAAGTGTTTTCTCGACATTGCATATCTAATCAGCTCCTGACGAACACATTCATTACTATTTGAATTATATCTCGTTATCCAAAGACCCCCTTGCATTGTGGTTGCAAGTGTTGCACATTTTATTCTGAAAATATAAATATAGCCTAGTTAGGCTTCTAAATCGAGTTGACGCTCTTTGTCCGAAAGGTCAA
This sequence comes from Ctenopharyngodon idella, assembly GCF_019924925.1. Lineage (NCBI taxonomy): Eukaryota > Metazoa > Chordata > Actinopteri > Cypriniformes > Xenocyprididae > Ctenopharyngodon > Ctenopharyngodon idella. The sequence continues at coordinate 35,447,050 of NC_067220.1, forward strand.
TAACTTGCTATGTTTATTCTGCCCTTCAGCCATACTGACCCCACTAACTTCACTCTCAGCGTGTTTAGCATGTGCTAATCAAACAAACACAACACAATTCCCTCTGCAGATTAGCCGACAGGGGAACAAGAGCTTGTCTGTACTGTAAACAAATAAATACACACAGCTATCGGTTTCTTTTCTAAATGGAAATTCCTCATGAGAACTTGCCTATTTGTATCGCACACAAAAACTTCCACAAAAACTCACACTTGCTGTGAGAGATAAAACAATGTTTATATGTAAACAGTTATGTGGCTATATTATACTAGGTGTAACTAATAACCCTGAATCATTTAGGCTACTAAAGGTATTCGAAAAGACAGACTACGGACCACGTTATTTTCTGCTTGCTTAAACTGTGCACTACTGGCCTCTGGTGGACACTGTGATCAATGTAAAATTAAGATTATCTACTACATTTTAAATAATATGCAAACAGGACAACGCACACTATACAATGATCAGCTCTCGGCAAAATGCTCAGTACACGACAAAAAAAAAAGTGCTTTTAATGAGAAACATTTGTTGACAATGAGATGGTCCAAATTTAATAAAAATACTGTAATGATACTGCCTGAGGTCGCACTTAACTCCCGTTGCATTTTATTTAGACTATTTTATACTTTAGCACTAAATGAAAAATTATTTATATTTGTCTTTTCTTTTTTTTTTCTTTTTTTTTTTTTAACCGTGTATGTTGGGAGTGACCTCTTTGCTTGTAACAACCGAAAATGCCAAAAGTAAATAATAAAAAAAAATAATAAAAATCAAATAATAAAAAGGTAACACTTTACAATAAGGTTCCATTTGTTACCATAGTTCAAGGTTATAATCTGACTCTCTCTCATCATTCTGCACAGAATGCTGCCATCTGATTCAGCGTCTCCTGCAGCAGGACCCAAGCTGGCAGATTGGTTTGGAGGAAATCCTGCTCCATTCATGATGAGCAGGACTGAGTCTAGCTACTAATGACTGAAATATTCACATTTTGACTCACTATTTTATATGCATTCATGTTGTTTGTTTATTGTGACACGATTCTAAAGTCAGATCTCTGTACTGTATGTAGACAATAATCTTGATTACTGTTATTTGTTTCAGGCCACCCTTTAAGAAAGAAGAAACAGGAAAATGTAAATAGTGCAAATTAAATGGAAATTTTATTTGCACTACTTACCACCACAGTTCCAGGTTTCCTCCCGAGCCGTAGAGTCTTGTGGGTCTGGCAAGCCTCCACAGTAGTGACTGGCACCAACTTTATGGCAGAACTCCATGTCAAGGTCATTGTGATCCCAGAAGTTCCAAATGGCACAGAGGTTCCTGCCACAGCTGTCCCAGAGGCTCAAGTCTTGGCCTCTCTATCCCTCAGCTTAACGTCTTGCGAGGCTTCCGAGCCTTGGTAGCGTCTGCCACCTTGGTTTGATATTTGCACTTGGCAGTATTACTTGCTTATTTGTTGACCACATACTACACGAGCAAAATGTGACAATGAATTTTACCACAAAAACATTAAACTGACAGGTGAAGTGAATAATATTGATTATATCACACTGTAAACCTGAATAAGCTGGCAAAACTCAAAAAAATTGAGGTAATCAGTTACATAAAATTTTTAAGTTAAGAAATTCAAAGTTTAAGTAAGCAGAACTGGCAGATTTCAATTTTTTATACATACATATATATATATATATATATATATATATATATATATATCGGAATCGGGAAAGGTCTGAGGGCCGGGACATGAACTTAGATCACCCACAATGGCGCTATATGTCGAGCTGCCCATGAGGCTATTAGCGCCGACATCTTAAAGGGGGGTATCACACACAGTTTCTGCCAATCTCATGTTAATCTTGAGTACCTATAGAGTAGTAGTGCATCCTTCATATCTCCGAAAAGTCTTTAGTTTTATTATATTTATAAAAGATACATACGCTGTACCAAGTCTTTCTGAAAACAGCCGAGTGACATTGTTGATTTTCGTTAAGTCCTGTGACCTGTGCAGCGCTGCCGACGACTTCTGTAAAGCCGAACGCACGTTGATGGGCGTGCTCTTGCTCTCTCGCTCTGGCCGACGTGTGCGCGCGCTCTCTTCCGGGAGAAGTTCCCGTACAAGGAATTCCCCATACTCGAAAAACAGACCGCGAAATTTATGAGGATTTAAATTTATGAGAATCCAACTCGAAATTTATGAGAATCCAACTCTTTAACAGTGTAAATAAGTAAGAATACATGAAATAGCATTATACACTGTTTCGTGAACTCAAAAGAAAAAGAAAGTTCTAAATACTCATAAAAGTTTATTTGATTTAACTAAATTATTTGAGTTTGCCCTACTCAAACCAATTAAATATTTTGAGCGTTGGGATTTACAATGCATTACAATAGCGACCTTCAAAGGGTGGGATATATTAGGCAGCAAGGGAAAAGTCAGTTCTTGAATTCCATGTGTTAGAAGCAGGAAAAATGAGCAAGTGAAAAGATCTGAGTGATTCTGACGTCAGATCATCTCCAAAATGGCTTGTGGGGTGTTCCTAGTATGCAGTGGTTAGTAATACAAAGACCTCTTCACACAATATGAGTATATATATCAGATTTTTATTAGAACTCATAGAATATGCCTGGAACAAAATGGCATGAGATTTGGAATGTAAACAATTCCATCACACTCTTATAATCAGCTTTTCGCAAACTGGAATAACCGGTCGAAAAGACAATAAGAAATGCTATTAAGCAGGCCACAACAATACAACAAATGAAAAAAAAAAGAAAAGAAAAAAAGTCTGCAGTCACTTGTTCCCACAGGCAAGAAAGTTGTTTAAACATGAACATTTTCCAATAAATATTAAACTATGGGTAATGAATTGCCTTTTTGTGCAACAGCAGAGAATGTGCATGGTATTCATTAAATAACGTCAATGCAATCTGTTGGTATAAAAAAAGCAACACAATTTAATTTATGTTGCCAGAAGATGTTTGAGGTAATGCATGAAAGCAGTTCAGACAGATGGGCATAAAATACAATCATTCAAACGAGAGCCTAAGAGGTAATGACAATGACTAAAAAACACAACGGCACAAAGCTGAACATCGAGGAAGCCATATATCAATATCGCCAAATCAAGGAATGAATACCATATTAATGGCTAGAGTAGCAGAAATAAAATAAATGATGTACATTGTTATATTCATTCCAGGGCTGTGGAGTTTGAATATGGCTGTTTAGATTGTAAATGCCGTTTCTGTCTTATTTTCCACAAAACGTAATTGGAACAAAACAGCTGATAATACTCCACAATTAATAAATCTCCACAATTAATAAATCATCTGTTTGTAGATTTGTCTTTTTGACATACTTTTAATAATAGGTCATTGATTTGATGGTTACAATTACAGCTACACATGAATTGTCACAACATCTGGCACCTAACAATAGTTCACACCACTATAACTGATTGTTTAAAGAAGTTCTGTTCAGTGGAACAGAAACAATGGTTATGCTTACATAAAAGTTATATTTATCTTTCTGACTGCTTCAGGTCTTCATTCTGTGATCGATCCCCTTTTCTTCCCTCCAAGTTACAACCATTTTCTAAATCTGTCAGTATCAATTACAGTTTTGGGTTTGAGAATCTCTTTTAGTCAAAATTTCAAATTCAAAGTGCTTACACTATTAATCCATCATCACTTTCACCACTTACTGAAGTCAAAGCAAAAAAAAAACAAAAACGTTTGAATGTTTTTACATGACCAAGCAATTATATTTATATATATATTACTATTTATTTTTTTATATTGCAGGTTAATGCTATGCATCAAATAAGTCCACTGCAAGGGTTTCATAAAAAGTCACTAACGCTATTGAACGGACCGATCACATGATGAATGGAAAGCTGATAGTCTTCCAGTGCAAAGCTTAGGAAAAGAGGAATTGCACATGAATTATACGAAACCAACCATCACAGAGCATTGGAAGTGCTCTGATAAAAAAAAGTGCATTACATGTCAGATTCTTTAAAAAGGCTCGACGTTAAACAAAATAGAACATCAACGGCTTAATACTAAACATTAGCGGTTACCTTTTATCATAATAATGGTGCAACGGTTGCTCAGTCTAAAAATGAAAGGCAGCAAGCAGTAATCCAGAGCGCTCAGATCTAATAATCTAATAACATCTACAGCAGAACAGTTGAAAAGGCAACATGATATATAATGCTTTAGCACAAACATGCCATCATCATAGACATCTCTTTTATAGAAATAAATAGTTGAAATAAACTGTACTCTGTTTAAATTATTTCCATCTCTATAGGACTCTGATACACATTCAATATAAAGCATCTATCATACACAGCATACTGCAAATTCGATACCTTTAAACTCTGGAAGTCAGTATGGGCACCACACAGGAAACCATTTACAGGCGGATACCCGTTAAACGCTTCAGGTTGTCTCTTTCTTTGTTACATTTCAAATATTTACACCGTTTTTTAATTCCTTTCCTATAGAAACAACATATACATACAGTTTTTTTTAAAGTCTTCAGAAGACAAGAGTGCCAGTACACGCGAAAAGTCATTGTGTGGGGTTGTGGGTAAGTTGCCCTGTTCTACATCTGCAACTTCTTTCTTTAAGATGGTCTTGCAGTTTCCATTCTGGTCCACATTGCTTCATTTGAACAGCCATCCTGAAGTAACCTCAGGCAGTTTGTGTGAATACTCCACTCCGCTAATTCAAGCCCCATTATGTGTTTTAAGACAGGAAGTAGAACGTTGCACCATAGAAGTGCTCGCCTTGACTAAAGCACTTAGAGTTGTGGGATTACAAATTTAAGAATCTGTTTAAGATCTGCTGATCCTACATCCTGACATAACCTCACATGAAATATTAAGGTGAAGTATATTGTATTTAACATTCTGAGGTAAAGATAATGACAATTTAAGGAGATCAAGGCAGGCAGCCCAGGTGTCTGTAACATTAACCTTTTGTCTTCATGCACTTCCTAACCATTTGGCTCAAGATACAGCTGTGACTTTGTCTCTATGATAATGTAAAGGTATGGGCCATGCTGTCAGACTGAGTGGATTAACACCTATGCATTTGAATGACACCGTTATGCTGATTAGATCATGGCTGGGAAATGTAGGGAATGGGCTGATTCCTGCACTGCACTTGCATGCTTTGTTTAGATTGTCTCCACCTCTACTCTATGTATCCCTCCCCCTTGAATGTATATGAACTACCAAGTACACTGCCTTAGTTAGACTTGGATGACTACAGCGACCCACAGCACGTTTCTCAATAAAGAGTAACTTCTGCTTAAAAGATATCCCAACGTCTCCTGGTCTCTGCTTCGACGAGGAAAAAGTTTCCTACAGTTTTGGTGCCGTGACCCGGATAGAGCTTCTCACCTCAATCCTGATTGAAACTTCAAGCACAACAAAGATCTGATCCAAAAGAAGATCCAAGCTGAATTTTCCTGTACACCCAAGGGTTGGTGAGTGATACTCTATCCAAAAGAACCATTAAGACCAGTACCAAGTTTTATCCTCTGCGCCGTCAGAGAAGAGTTAACAGACAGCTGTAGGGTTTGGTTAACTAAGTTATCCTCTAAAAATGTTCTTTTAGAGATGAAGTTTACCCTCTGTTTAGGCAGGGAAGATTAGCATTACATGCTAATATTGGTATCCTCTGCTTAGGCAGGGAAGATTAGCATTACATGCTAATATTGGTAACCTTTGTTCAGGCAGGGAAGATTAGCATTACATGCTAATATTGGTATCCTCTGCTTAGGCAGGGAAGATTAGCATTACATGCTAATATTGGTATCCTTTGTTCAGGCAGGGAAGATTAGCATTACGTGCTAATATTGGTATCCTTTGCTCAGGCAGGGAAGATTGGTATCACATGCTAATATTGGTTTATCCTCTGTTTAATCAGGGAAGGTGGTGTGTTAACAGAATAGTCATTATCTACTTTGCTAGAGAAGAAGGTTCATCCTCTGTTAATTCAGGGAAGGTTACAACTGTTACAGTGTGGAAGCAAGTTGGTTCTACTCTGCTCACCAGAGAAGGTTGAATATATTACGATGTGTATTAACTAGGTTAACCTCTGCTCTGTCAGGGAAGTGTTGAAGTGTATTGTTGTGCCAGAAAGACATTACAAAATGTTGAGAAAGAACGCTAGACTAATTCCAACAACTGAGAAAGGTGGACTAGCTACCCCTTTATGGACAGATAGTGAGTTCAAATCATTGTTAGGAAAGCACATGGACTCAATAGTGACTGAGTCAGTCAGATTGGATTTGACAAAGAAATTTGGGATTCATCCAGAAAAAGTTTGGTCTATTGAAGAATGCAAAAAGGTACTTGGTGCTTGTATTCGGAAGAAAAATATGAAGGGCATTATCTGCTGCCACAGAGAATTTAGTCTATCCATTGCACAAGAACAAATCCAACGTATTGCTAAGTTAGAAAAGCAGAACAAACAGTTGCACACTCGAGTGTCTCATCTCACGCAGAAGTTGGGCCTTAACAAAGCCTCAACCAAATGTGACTCAAAAGACCAACAGTCAGATGAAAGCTATCCTGACTTAGAGTCTTTCTGTAGACTAGAGGGCAATAGCAATACTGGATTCATGGATAAAGATGTAAATGCAGTTGAAGTGTGTGGAGCAAGACAAAAGGCTCAGAGTAGGGTAAAAGGTGTTGACACAGTTACATCTGTAACCCCCATACTCCAGTTACAAGCAGTCAGTACAGCTCTAGGTCCTGAAGACATAGAAAGACTTGCTGAGAGTTTGCCATCAGTGCAGAGAAATTTTTCTGAGTTTAGGACAGAGTTGTCCAGGAAAATGAAGCTCTATGATATGTCCCTAGCTGAAGTCACCCAGCTAATGTCACAAATCCTGAAAGAGTCAGAATTCAGTGATTTTGAAAGTGCTGTAAATAATTCTGAGTTTCAGCATTCCAGCAAAGGTGAATTGAGAGAAGGAGTTCTGAGAGTGTTACAGAACCTTGTTGGACCAAAGGTGGACTGGTCAAAGATCACTAGTTGTGTACAGAAGAAGGATGAAACTGTAAGTGAGTACACTGAAAGATTTTGTCAGTCAGCTGCAGCATACAGTGGAATAGCAGACACTCCAGAGAAGGTGTTAAAGGATAATGGACCACTGGTCCGCATGTGGTTTGATGGGCTCTCATCAGAATACAAAAATGCATTGCCTTTCTTAGACCTCACATGGTCCAATGGAACTCTGCAAAACAACTTAGATCGGTTAGCTATTTGGGAAAGAGACTCAGATGTCAAGACAAGAGTAAAGATTGCAGCAGCATCCTTTAAGGTCAACACAGAGAATCGACAGAAACGTAAATGTCCTAAGAGAGAAGGCAGTTGTCATTACTGTGGTAAACCTGGACATTGGATGAAAGAGTGTAGGAAAAACAAAAAGACATTTAAAGAAATGAACAGCTTTACTCAGCTCCTACTCAGTCTACTTGCTACACTGAAACTGCCCCTCCCCTCTTCTCCAAACACTTGGAGCAACAGCTTACTGACATGCTAACCATTTGGGCTGTGAGTGCTTAATTTCCCCAGTAATCTACAAGAAAGCTGAAAGACTCATTCTGAACAAAAGAAAGTTGACTGTCACTTCCACCATTTGGGGTACACTGGTTAAGTACACTCACAGCCTTAAATGTTATGCTACAGCACACTCCATTCACTTATCCATCCTCTGTGGGTTATGATGTCTGCTATGACTGATGTTTCAATGGAAGATGGAGGTGTAGCACAGTAAAGTTAACAAATTAACTACAGGGAGAGAATAGGACACACAGACCAGTGAGGAGCCCAGGGAAGAACCGAAGTGCAACAGGCCTCGGGGGCCAACCCTGTGGTGAAGACTTCCTCATAGGTTTCCCCCTCTCAGTAGTTTATCCCCACCTTACTGGTCTATAGGTGTCAAATTGATTAAGACTAGGTTAAAAAAAAGGAACAAAACCACTATACGATCACTAGGAGTTTATGATGATCAGAGTTAGACAGAAAAACTATACGATCATCAGAGGTCTAACGTACTAAAGTCTATGCATGAATACTGCTGGTCTGCTGTTTCTTTGTTTTCTTGTGTTGCAGGTATGTGTATATGCCATGACAGCTCATAAGCAGCACCTGGTGTAAAGCATCACCTCAGATATCCATGAACAACCTTCATGAAGACAGAGTCATCTGAGCAACTCGGAGTTGCACAATGACAAAGAATCATCTGAGCAACTTGGGACAAACATGGAAATGCATTGGAAATGGACTCTACAGGGAACAGACTCCACAGCTATTCAGGCGCCATGGACTTTTAGGACTTCCACGCTTATGCTACATGGTTTTCTGTGTCATCATGTAGTTTATACAACATATTACCACCCTGCGTTGTATATGTGTGTCAACAGTATACTCAAGTTAAAGAACAACACTTATGTAAATGTTGGACACGACATAGAATAAGATGTATGTGCCTGTATCTGTTACAAGTTACATGACTGGAAGATGGGACTTATGTTAACAAACATAGGTTAAAGAAGGGATTTAAGAAGGTTTAAATTTGTATTATGTGAGAGTTATTAGAACTCTCAAAGGGGGGACTGTGGGATTACAAATTTAAGAATCTGTTTAAGATCTGCTGATCCTACATCCTGACATAACCTCACATGAAATATTAAGGTGAAGTATATTGTATTTAACATTCTGAGGTAAAGATAATGACAATTTAAGGAGATCAAGGCAGGCAGCCCAGGTGTCTGTAACATTAACCTTTTGTCTTCATGCACTTCCTAACCATTTGGCTCAAGATACAGCTGTGACTTTGTCTCTATGATAATGTAAAGGTATGGGCCATGCTGTCAGACTGAGTGGATTAACACCTATGCATTTGAATGACACCGTTATGCTGATTAGATCATGGCTGGGAAATGTAGGGAATGGGCTGATTCCTGCACTGCACTTGCATGCTTTGTTTAGATTGTCTCCACCTCTACTCTATGTATCCCTCCCCCTTGAATGTATATGAACTACCAAGTACACTGCCTTAGTTAGACTTGGATGACTACAGCGACCCACAGCACGTTTCTCAATAAAGAGTAACTTCTGCTTAAAAGATATCCCAACGTCTCCTGGTCTCTGCTTCGACGAGGAAAAAGTTTCCTACAGAGTAGACCGTTTAGACTGTGTGATTTCAGCTCGGAGACTGGCCAAGGGGAGCAGAAATGCCTGATGGGTAAGTGGTACAGCACCGAGAGCGGTCGAGACCATTACTTGCATCAGTATTATTGCATCAGCATGATTTTTCTTTAAAAAAAGGATGACATATTCTATTTTTTTTGTATGATTGACTTCTAGCTAAAACCATTTAAGTGCTCTAACATTCATTTTCAGAGTAAACGTCTTCCTAACCATGGAGTGATATTCAAACAGAAAGCAAAACCTGACATGTCATGCGATCTACTCAAAAGTGCATCAAAAATATCCCAGTAAATAAACCTGTTGTCTTTAAAAAAAACAAATGAAAATGTTAACTTCACAATGCTGGCCTTGACAAAACAAGGCTATGAATACTGAATTCAATCTCAGCTGTGCAGAATCATTTTTCATTTTCTAGTCTGACTGCACCAGCCTAATATGGCTATTGTTAATGTTAACGTACTTCCTAGTTTCAACAATTAAAGGTCCGAGGAGCCAAAACCCAACCCACACATTTCCAAAGTGCAGTTCTTATAGATTCCGTGAAGAACCTAATGTGACACCTGTATGTATTTGTTTTCATCCCTTCTATTCGATTGTGCAGTGTGTACATTCAGAACTCAGAATCTGAATTCTCCATTCAGTGGTGTCTACCTTTAGAACATGGAAAGTACCATCTGAAGTCAACAGAGCAGATGGGGATTTATTCCACGCCACCAGCCTGAGTTCCATAGAACTTCATCAGAAGTTTGAACGGTAAGTGATGGAAGAGATGGAGACGTTGACATCTGAGGTGAAACAGTAGGCGTAGATTGGGGTGACAGCACCATGAGCTGGTCTCTATCCATCACTACGTGAATTTGCCCTTAAATTCCCTTTAGATAAGTGCACACCATGTAGGGAATTCACTATTCACTGATTCACTAATGGCACATTGGGAATGACCAAAATTCAACCTCGAAAACAAAATGTCGAAGCTATGGATGGCACATTATGGAGAAGGCATTGCAAATCAGTCTGGAACAACAGATGATGAGAAACAATCTCTTGCCAGAGAGACCCTGGTCATGGAAATACTGATAAAGAACGGGAGGGTCTGACACGAATGAGGCAGCGGAGCTTGTGTTTATTGGCTTCTGCATTCGGTTTGAACTCGTGCTTATGGACACAAGATATCTGCAAGTATAATAGTAGTTTCTATGGAGACACGGCATCCCCTAAAGAAGGGTCTTGGTAAGCCATGTTTGAAGCTGGTGATTATGTTATGTCGAAACTGTCCAAGTAATATGGCTGGTTGAAGCATCCAGACGACTAATGAACGAATGCGCCTCTTTGCTGAATGTTGGGGAAACAATCGATCTGATCACACAAACACACACTCCCACATTAATAACTTACGCATGTGCATTTTAAATTTGTGCTGTTTGGATTTCACGTTGATTTTATGTTTCAGGTTAATCTGGAATATGAGACTGTTCCCTCCTGCAGCGCTGTGCTCTGAAGAGAGACAACATGTTCTCTTTTAAAGTTTAGTGCGTTTGGCAAGTAGGAGAAAAATCCTTAGTCTATAATCGTAACTTGTTTTGAATTGGGTCTGACTGTTGGAACGGGATCCAGGGCAAGTAATCATGCCTTCTCGTAGAGTTTGTTATGTATTATCTTTACAAGCTCCTCTATTTGGTTGCGTCGTGTCAAAGCTAACAGATGCGCCCGTCTTGGTGTGGTAGACTGGTGTTTAGGGTTCAAACTGAAGCGGAAGTGTTTGATTCTTCCTCGTTTCATCAAGGAGAGAATGACTCGATCAGGCTGAAATATTCGGTGAACCTTCATATGGCTCTGGCCTCAACACAGCAGAGTTAGCACAAGCCATCTGCCTTCACATGGAGGATTTTGGAGAAACCAGGTCTTTTCTTGAGTGCCTGAGAGAAGGCAGCAGAAAGGGTATGAATGAACAGGTTATATATTTCTGGAAATATGAATGTCGTATGTACAGTATGATGTTGGGTACATGTTGGGTAATTCATAGTAAAAAAGTGAAATGGATTGAAAACTGCAATTATAGCATTTCATTATAATGTAATAGTAAAAATAAACAAAATTACATTATTGAGACTGAGAGAGTATAGTAGTGAGGTCTGATTTGGCTCGACATTTCAGGTTTGTCAACCAACATTAAAAAACAACAACAGCAATGTTGTTATAGTTAATAAAACTAAAGCTACTAAAAATTGATTTCGGTAATTGAAATAACTTGAAAAAAAAATAAATTTGTAAATGGAAATAATGCTAAAATAAAATAAAATAAAATACAAACAGTAGATAAAATAATTAAACTAGAAAAAAATCTAAATAGCTAAGATTAAGAACTACAATTACTAATACTAAAACTGAAATAAAAATAAATTAAAGATAAATAGAAATATTAAACTAATAAAAATGACAAACAAAATGACTAAAATTAAAATAAAAAATGAAAGTATAAAAATAAAAGCTAATTAAAAATATTATTAAATACTATAAAAGTATATAAACAACACTAAAATAACACTGAACAATGTTGAAGTAACTTGCAATTTTATGTTTCAACCACAGCTGGCGATAGAGAGGCCAAAGTTATGAAAGCTTGTTTCCGCTACTAAATAAAAAATAAAAGAGGTAATTGAGACTTTTTATCTCACAGTTCTGACTTTTTTTCTCGCAATTGCGAGTTTACATCTCGCAATTCTGACTTTTTTTTTCTCAGAGTTGTGTGATATAAAATCGCAATTGTGAGTTATAAAGTCAGAATTGTGAGAAACTCGCAATTCTGAGAAAAAAAGTCCTCAGAATTGGACTTTATAACTCGCAATTGCAAGTTTATATCACACAATTCTGAAAAAAAGTCAGAATTGCGAGATATGAACTCACAATTGTGACTTTAAATCGCAATTCTGACTATAACTCAGTTGCGAGTTTATATCACTCAATTCTGACTTTATAACTTAGGATTGCAAGTTTATATCTCACAATTCTGACTTTATAACTCACAATTGTGAGTTTATATCTCACAATTCTGACTTTATAACTCGCAACTGTTAGTTTATATCACACAATTCTGATAAAAAGTCAGAATTGACCCTTCTCAAAGACCCGCCCCCCTTAGTTACTGTTGCTTTGTCCGACAAGCCATGTCACTGTCACGCCACACAGAGTGAAAAATACATTGCGGAGCAAAGAGGACACTGACAACACGTCGACAGACAAGACAAGACTTATAATATTAAACAAAGTCCCAGCTTTCAAACTGTGTAATTTTTTTAAGAAATTCGAACAATAATAACCATTTTGTGGCTCTTTAATGTGTCGTGACAGATTGCTGTAGCACCTCAGCTCAAGCGGCTCGTGAACCGATCATTTCTTCCTACTAGTTAATTTATAGCATCAAATAAACATGAATGAACATGCGAAGGAACGTTGTTTCAAACGCGGAAAGACGTCAGTACACACCATTTTTCAAGTTCAAGTCCACCGAGGTTAATCTCCTGACTGCTCTGTCGGACAAATGGCGGATTCGGCGTTATGATTGGTTAGGTCACTTGTCAATCAAACTCCCGGCGAAGGGTCAAACTGAGATAAAAAGTCGCAATTACCTTTTTTATTTTTTATTCAGTGGCAGAAACAAGCTTCCATACAAAGTTCCATAGTGCATCTTTAAATTTAAATTCAAATTACAATTCCACATTCTGATGCTACAATAACTCAAATTCAATCTAATTGCAGGAACTGAACTGGAATTTAAAAGAAATTCAAAAACTGATGACGAAAGTGCCTGGTAAAATAATGTACCATTCTCTTTTTTATTTCGTTAGTGTTTGTAATAATCTGCTTGCTTTGTTTTTCAATTGTAAGTATCTTCGGATAAAAAGAGGAAAAATGCCTAGCAATGAGGCATTGAAGTTACATAATTTGAGATTTTAAAATGTCTCTGGATAAAATCATAATCTGCGCTTGTAGTTTGATGGGTTCAGCTGATCCGGTGATGTGATTATAGGCTTTTTTTTTTTTTTTTTTTAAACAAACTTTCATCAGTAGAACCACATGGAGAAGCCAAATCACTGAGATGATATACAGGTGCTGGTCATATAATTAGAATATCATCAAAAAGTTCATTTTTTTATTATAAATTATGTTTAAAAATGAAACTTTCATATATTCTAGATTCCCTACATGTAAAGTAAAACATTTCAAAAGTTTTTTTTTTACATTTTGATGATTAGAGCGTACAGCTCATGAAAGTCCAAAATCCAGTATTTCAAAATATTAGAATATTTCCTAAGATCAATCAAAAAATGGATTTGCAAAACAGAAAAGTTCAAGTTCTTTAAAGTATGTTCTTTTGTGCACTCAATACTTGATCGGCAGGACATATTACAGCAAATGACTTGCTCCTAGCACAAATTACAGCATCAGTGAAGTGTGGCATGGAAGTGATCAGCCTGTGGCACTGCTGAGGCACTATTGAGCCTTCAGATCATCTGTATATTGTTGGATCGACTGTTTCTCATCTTTCTCTTGAAAATATCCCATAGATTCAGGTCAGGCATATTGGCTGGCCAATAAAGCACAGTAATATCATGCTCAGCAAACCACTTGGAAGTGGTTTTTGCACTGTGGGCAGGTGCTAAAGTCCTGCTGGAAAAGGAAATCAGCATCTCCATAAAGCTTGTCAGCAGATGGAAGCATAAAGTGCTCCAAAATCTCCTGGAAGATGGCTGCATTGACTTTGCACTTGATAAAACACAATGGACCAACACCAGCAGACGTCACGGCCCCCCCAAATCATTATTGACTTCAGAAACTTCACACTAGACTTCAAGCAGCTTGGATTCTGTGCCTCTCCAGTCTTCCTTCAGACTCTGGGACCATGATTTCAACATGAAATGCAAAATTTACTTTTATCTGAAAAGAGGACTTTCGACCACTGTTCACTGTCCAGTTCTTTTTCTCCTTAGCCCAGGTAAGATGCTTCTGACGTTGTCTCTGGTTCAGAAGTGGCTTGGTAGTCCTTTTCCTGAAGATGTCTGAGCGTGGTGACTCTTGATGCGCTGACTCCGGCTTCATTCTACTCATTGTGAAGCTCTCCCAAGTGTTTGAATTGGCTTTACTTGACAGTATTCTCAAGCTTGCGGTCATCCCTGTTGCTTGTGCACCTTTGCCTACCCAATTTCTTCCTTCCAGTCAACTTTGCATTTAATATGCTTTGATATACACTCTGTAAACAGCCACCCCATTCAGTAATGACCTTCTGTGACTTATTCTCTTTGTGGAGGGTGTCAATGATTGTCTCCTGGACCATTGCCAAGTCAGCAGTCTTCCCCATTAGTGTGGTTTCAAAGAACAAAAGATACCCGGAATTTATACTGTAGGGATGGTCATTTAATGAAACTCAAATGTAAATATTCTAATATTTTGAGATACTGGATTTTGGACTTTCATGAGCTGTACGCTCTAATCAACAAATTAAAAAAAAAAAACTTTTGAAATGTTTTACTTTACATGTAGGGAATCTAGAATATATGAAAGTTTCATTTTTTTAAATAATTTACAATAAAAAAATGAACTTTTTCACGATATTCTAATTATATGACCAGCACCTGTAGATTTGAACATTTAAGGACACTATAAATCTGCTTCCACACTGAGATGGAAATAAACTGTGGGCAGTTTCTGAACAAGTACAAAATATTTTTGAGCCTCTTATGAAAATTACATACGATGAGCAATGCACTCTGTCATCTACAGCAGCCCATTTTGGCACAGCTTGTGTAAGATATCCTGCAAGTAACTTAAACAGGAGTTTTAACGTGGGTGGGTGTAACCCCACTTCCACTTCCTCTCCCAGCTTATCTAGAGTCAGAACAGAGAAGAGGCAGCTTCCTGCATCCTCAAAGCCAGCAATTGGATGAGATGAATCACTTGCATTTGACTCATGGTTCCTCGACACGGCAGCTGTGAGAGGTTCTTCTGCTTTCACTTACTCATCTTTAACGCTGTCTCAGACACAGGAAACCCCATGGCCTAAGACTAAATTACTACTGAACAGCTTTTGCTGGTAATTTTAGTCTGGTAGATGGATGGGTCAAATTTTTGATGGCCTCAGATGTCTCAAAGACTTATTTATGGCGATGATTCCATACCTGCAGCTTGTTCACCATTTCATCAAAGAGTTTTCTGGCCTCGGGGCTGTTGGGGTCTTCAAAGTAATCTTCTATACCGATCTGAACTACAATAGACTTCAGGTTACGACACACACCTGTGAAGAGAGCGGAGCAGAGAGTGAGTAAGGGAACGAGGGCAGGAGGGTCATTTTTCAGGAAGTGTGGGAGTATTTCATGTCATTCATAGCTCCAAATCTAAAGATGCTACCAAATTCAATGTTTATTCTGAATTTACGATCGCAAAGTTTTCCTACAACATTTTGGACACTTTATAAGTATCATTTGAAATGAATTTCAAATACAGGAATATATTCATTAGTATCATGCACAAATAGAATTACTGTTCAACAAAATACTAAACAATAATAATGAATCAGAATCTGAAGTGAGTGTGGACTCACTATTGAAGTGAAGCAGGGCTTTAGGGGTAACAGGAGTGGAGGTGAGCACCAGCATCTCTAGACCCTTCAGACCTTCTCGGCACATCTCAGCAGCCACTTCCTGATTTATTTCACTGACGTGGTCCAACTCAAGCACCTGCAGCCTCATGCAGTTCCTTGCTGAAGACATATATACACAAATAAGGTCATTTGTGGAGAAACGCAACAAAGAATGTCTGGTCCCACTTTCTATTAGGTGGCCTTAACTACTATGTACTTGCGCTTATTGTGTACATACATGTTTTTACATTGTACTTCTAATTTTAAGAATACCTGCATGTAATTACATCTGTAATTATATTTATAATTACACTGCATATTGATCCATTCCTTACACCTTAACCCACCCTTAAACCTACCCATACCACCAAATCTGTCTCTAACCTTATCCGTGTCCCACCTCTATAGCAACAAAAGTGTTTTGCAATACAATATGAACACAATCAGTACATTGTACTTATTTTTTTGATGTAAGTACATAGTAGTTAAGGCCAGCTAATATAAAATGGGACTGAATGTCTATTGCCACACTGGCAGACTGCTGCATTAGTGATGATCTTAAAGGAATAGTTCACCCCAAAATTAATATTCTATTCATCTTAAAAAACATAAGGCTACATATATGAGCACTATATTTAGGTGGGCATAAGAAGAGAACAACTCGCCTAATATAGTGCACATGTAGTATGAACTAATTTCATGATGTGTTTTGTCATTTTGAAATGGACTGGAACAAAATAACTGAAAGGTAGACTGAGAAAAACAAGTAAAATAACAAATTCAAAAACAATTCTGTTTATCTTCCTGATTCAGTCTTCTGAGTGCTCTATGTAAAGCTCAGGTGAAATCTTGTGATTTAAAAAGGTCAAAACCATTATATCTAAATGAAATGGTACAGTAAAGTAGGTTACAAAACAGAAAGCATAACAGAAAATGGCTCTTTCCTTCTTCAAAACATTTATTTATAGTACAATGTGCTTCCAGAAGCATGCTAAAAGTGTCATTTCCGTTGTCTCTTTGCCCCAGTTTTCAATGTGAATAACAAGTTCTTGTCTATTCCAGACAGATAATAGGGTTGAGTGATGTTGCCTTGTAATGCTGATCTGAGAACAACTGTATGGTAACTATGGTTAGTATAATAATCATTTCAAATCCAAAAATCCAAAGCATAGGTATTTTACAAAGATACACACAGACCAAAGCTGACCAGGACTGCATTTATTTGATCAAAAATACAGTATAGTATTATTGTGTATAATTGTATTCTGTTTTTAAATATTTTTACATTTATTCCTGTGATGGCAAAGCAGATTTTTCAGCATCATTACTCCAGAATTTCTTAAAACAGTGTCACATGATCCTTCAGAAATATGCTGAACATTTCTTATAATTATGAATGATTCTTGATGAATAGAAATTTTAAAAGAACAGCATTTATTTTTGAAATAGATCTTTTTTTTTTTTTTTTTGTAACAAATCTTTACAAGTCTTTACTGTCAACTTGTAAAGGTGCTCTGTGTAATTTTTTGACTGCACTAAAGCATAGAAAAACCCATAACATGATTGCAGAGATGTGGGAAACATGCTCAAATGCTTGTTTCTCTGAAAAACAATGCTACTTTGAAATGTGCGTTCCATGTCGGAATGTCTGTTTTTGTTTTGGTCTGTGTGATCCAGCCCACTGCCAATTTACCCAATAGTTTTTTGACACCCTGGGTTGCCAGTTTGTGGAAAACACAGTGATGGTATCAAACGAATTGGGTCAGAGATCGCAAATTCTACCGAACATAAAAAGCCTTGGAAATAAAAACATTGCAAATGTATTTATACTGTAAGGCTCATCGATTTCCATTGTAAATTACGCTCGTTTCTGCTGTGAGTCCTCAATCTGGCAACCCGCGTGAGCATCCAGTCTGAGGAGGAGGGGATGGGAAAAACCACTCTCCAATATTTTGAATTTAGACTGCAGTACCCAGTTCAACCGCTAGCTGTCAATATTTCACCTTTAGTGCATCTTCAAACAATTTAATGTGTCCTGAATAAAAGTATTCACAAAAATAAAAATGACAAATGGCAAACACTCACCCAAAGAAGCCAATCCCTGTATGCCACAGCCAGCCCCGCCCACACCCAAAGCTCTCAGGTGTGGCCAGCATCTGCCAATAGTCTGCAAGCACCTGTTACTGAAGCGTGCTGGCTGCTGACTGCACAAAGAGAACTTACATTTAAAATTATTTACATTACACTTTTTTAAAATTGTTTTATTTTTCTGTCAAATACAAATGTTAAAAAAATTAAAGTAAATGTTGCATTTAAATTTATATCATATTTAAGCTATCGAGCCATGTAGAACAACCAAAAAATCTACAATTGTCCTTGAAATAGTGCTGTCAAATGATTAATCGCGATTAATCGCATCCAAAATAAAAGTTTGTGTTTACATAATATATGTGTGTGTGATGTGTATATTTATTATGTATATATAAATACACACACATGCATGTATATATTTAACAAAAACATATTATATTTATATATAAAATATTTATATAATCATGAATAATATAAATTGTATATAAATATAAATATATACATGTATATATTTCTTAAATAAATACATGTATGTGTGTGTATTTATTAGGGCTGGGACAATACATCGTTTCTCAAATCGCGATACAATAATTCTGGATCGATCCTGATATTTTCTCTCTCGAATCGATTCTGAGCTTAGTTTTTAACAGCAGATGGCACTCTAGGCTAGTTTTTAACCGCACACTCAAACGCTCACGAAGAAGACTACCGGAGAGCGCTTGTGCGTTCGGCTGAGTCATGTAAGTGGTTACATATACTTGCACCTCGGCTCAGAATGCTTTTATGACGCAAGATCAATGTAAACAGCCTGCTGCAAACACCCTTGTAATTCGCTTCAACTTTTTTTTAATGTATGAATGATTATTTTAGGTTTAAGTTGCGTGTAAAGGAACTGAAAGCAGGCAGAGTACATCTGCTAAATCTAAACTATGTTCAGAATCGATTCAAGAGAGAATTGCGATACATCGGAAAATATCAGAATCGCTCCAGATTCTTTGTATCGTGAACTGATAATCAATGTATTGTCCCAGCACTAGTATTTATATATACATAATATAAACAGTACACACATATATATATATTATATAAATCACGATTAAATGTTTGACAGCACAACTTTGAAACAAATTACTGTGTTTCGATCTTACCATGGATGCAAAGGCGCCACCTGTAGTGAGATGATGTCTCTGCAACCAGCTCCTAATGCCCAGATAACCTCCTGTCCAACAGGGTCTGTCGCACTCCTAAAACATAATCAATATCTGAGAAACTTTCTCTGCCTTTGTAAACCCTGTTTTGACCTGCCAACAGGAACTAAGCAACCAAATACATTAATTAACCTGTTTATTTCTACTCTGACCTGCACTGCCCTTTAGAGATAATTATAAAAGCTTTCTGGCTAATATATGTATGAATTTTATTAGCACACAGTCAAAACCACAAAAGTACAGGGACATGGTGATGGGAAAAAAAATATGAGATGGGAGGAAAAACTGTATTTCAATGCAGTTATGTTTGTTCACAAAACTACTGTGTTCCCTCGTGAAACTTCGCTCACAAAACTTGGAAATAATATGAGGTGGGAGGAAAAACTATATTTCAGTGCTTCTGCAAGCGAGAGAATGCTAATTTTCTGAAGCCAAAGAATTTTTTTTTTTTTCGACAGAGAGAACCCAAACATTTTGTGAGGGAATGCAAAAGCACTGAAAATACCATTTTTTCTCCCATCTCATGTTTTTTCTCCCATCACCATGTCCCCTTAGGCACTCCGTACTTTTGTGTGTTGACTCTGTGCTTATAAAATTAATACATATATTAGCCAGAAAACTTTTTTTAAATTATCTCCAAGGGCAGTACAGCTCAGAGTAGAAATAAACATGTTAATTAATGTATTTGGTTGCAAAAGCATTGAAATATAATTTTTCCTCCCATTATATTTTTAAAAGATCACCATATCCCTTTAGGGGCTCTGTACAAAAGTGAGTATCTTACAAGAGAAAACTCTTGTGACCTTATGCCCTTAGTTAAGCTAAATTATATGTAAGTGAAGTCTACAGATCATTGCATTAACTCCAAAAGGATTTTTGCATCCTTAAACAATACATCATCCAATTTATAACTGCTATGTTATGATTATGATTGCTTACTGAATAACTACATAGACATGAAAAATTCATTAAAGTTGATAATATTTTTATTACAGCTATGTATGTCTCCTATGGACAGTGGTCATTTATTCAGTTTAGGGGTCATAATACAAACAATATCTGACTGCAAAATTTTGCAATTAACCAATCAGAATGAAATGTATCAGAAAATTGTGCATTAAAAGGATATATGGTATACTAAACAGTGCTCCCTTGTGGACCAACCTGTATGTGACAGCCTGTAGTGCCCTGCAATAACAGCTTGCCAACCACAGAGAGCGATCAGTCAACAGATTTGGACAATGAGACACCTTCAGGATGAGCAGATTACTGCCGGTAGCTTTCAACAAAGCCTCCAGACCCTCCTCAAGACAGCCACTAAACAAAAAAGAAAGAGAATATATTAATATTTCAGTTCATGACTACAGTGACCAGACGTTCCAATAAAGTTAAGACAATCTTGATTTTATTATCCTGGGGCGCCATTTGGTGCAATAATTACTATTAACTTTCATTTGACTAGTGTTATAATAATAAATGTTTTATGAATGGTTTGTCTCAGATTTTACATGTAAAAATAAATAAATAAAGTCTTTCAGCTTTAAAGGGATAGTTCACCCAAAAATGAATATTCTGTAATTAATTACTCACCCTCATGTCTTTCCAAACCCATAAGTCTTTCATTCATCTTCGGAACACAAATGAAGATATTTTTAATGAAATCTGAGCAATTTCTGTCCCTCCATTGACAGTCTATGCAACTACCACTTTGACACTTCAAAAAGTTCATAAAGAGATCGTAAAACTAATCCATTTGAATAAGGCGGTTTAGTCCAATTTTTCTGAAGAGAAACAATCTCTTTATATGTTGAACAGACTGAATTTAGGCCTTTATTCTTATATAAACATTGATCAGTGAACATAAACAGAAGCTCAGCCGTACTTGCTTGATGCGAGAGAACAAACCTCTTTGGTTCTTGCGAAACTCAAACGTGCTGCGTAACACATGAGAATGAACCTCATTGGTTCTCGCACGTCAAGCAAACATGCTGGAGCTTCCGTTTACCACAACTGATGTGTGAGTTGATGAATGTTTATATGTAAATAAAAGCCTAAATTAAATCTGTTCATCATAAAGTGATCGTGCCTCTTCAGAAAATTTGGACTAAATCCCTAAATTGGTCAATTGGGATTAGTTTTACGATTTCTTTTTGAAGCGTTATACAGTGGTAGTTGCGTAGCTGTCAATGGAGGGACAGAAATCTCTGAGATTTCATTCAAAATATCTTCATTTGTATTCTAAAGATGAACAAAGTCTTACATGTTTGGAACGACATGAGGATTAGTAAATGATGACAGAATTTTCATTTTTGGGCTTTCAATCCACCAAATATTCAAATTCTAGTTTGTAAAAAACCCTGACGAATTCTTTCATGAGGTTTTCGACTGGCACTCTAGTTGAGGTGATTTAGCAGAGCAATTAACAGGCTGCTCATTCTGTTCCCTTCTCACACTGGATCTCTGAACAAGCACTTCACAAGTGTCAGACTGTGTGAGCGAGTGAGTGTGTATCTGTTTGGTGTGAAAGAGTGATGAGAGGATCGGGGAAGAGTGTAGAAGGTAATAAAACAGTGACAAGAGGAGGAGGAGGTGCGTGGAGCTGTGGGAAAGCAGTAGCCACACAAACAGCAGGGTCAGTACGGTACAGTAAACAGCAGGCGCAGTGGGAGACCGTGTTACCGTGTGCTCTTCAGATATTCCTCCTTTGTTTCTTTTTTCCCCCTCTGCCTGGGTTTGAGGTTCTGGAGGATGAGGGAATGCGTCTGTGTGCACCATTGAGACAGAGTGCACAAGAACTAAACAAACATAGTGAGAGACAGAGTTAGAGAGCTTGGCCTTTTTCAGGACTTTCAGCAGTTACAAAATACGTGGGCAGCAGATAATTTATGCTATACTGTTATCTCATTCAGATCCGATAAATGTCTTTTGGGATATTCCTACAATGCAGAACATTTTCATCTCTCTATTATATACAGTATATCTTTAATAAAATATTACAATGATACATTTTTAAAGATGGAAATCAGTTTAGTTGGTTTACTTTTATCACAATATTACACATTTGAATTATTAAATTATGAATAATATTACTATACTCCTGGTTTTGCCACATTCCTGGTGCTATGTACTGACTTAGCATGGTAATTTATTAATATATTGTATATATACAGTCAAACCAAAATTTATTCATACACCTTGAACATTTAATTAATTAATACAGTTTATTCACTATAACTAAAAAAGTGGTAATAAAATATGACAAGATCTCAGAGTTAAACTATGTCAGAGAAAATTAATCTTAATTATGTCAGATAACACTTAAGCAAAACATGGTCAGGTCTAAGTGTCTGAATAATTTTTGGTTCCAAATTTTTATCAATTTTACTGGTAGTCCACTGTATGAAGAATTTTTGGTTATAATATGTCACAGTTTACTTTATTTTGCTATCCTCACTTACATAAATGAATGTCCTGCACCCACTAGTAAAAATACATCAAAAATATCAAAAATGTCTGAATAATTTTTGGTTTGACTCTATATATATATAAAGACTATTATTTTAATTGATCGACTGATCGATTTTAATTGATCGATTTTCTATTTAATCTATTAAATATTTTTAATTTTTTAAATATTTATTCATGTCATGATGTACTGTTAAGAGCATAAAATACAGGAGTAGTATTTTCTGACAAAAAAGGGAAATCCAAACTGATTTAATTTCAACATTCATAGTGAAAATGAATTAATAGTTCATTCATTCATTAGCAGTTTGTCAATCTGAATCAAATTCATCTATAATGCTGTAATGTTGTCATCTGTAATGTTGTCAGAGCTGGTTGGTTTGGCTCAAGGCTTTCTGAAATGGCCACAAAGAAAATAAATTAGAAATATATTCTGAAAACCATACTCCTGAAAAACTGGGCGGTCAGAGTCCAAATGTAACAGGAGTACTACTGAAGGAGTGTTCGTGTGAATGGTGGTAAAACCTTTGAGGAGATGCGAGCGTTCTCTAGCAGAACTCTGGTCCACACCGCTGGGTGACGAGCCACAAACTTCCAATCCCGGCACACCTCGGCCGCCCGCAGGAGTGTCTTTGTATCCAGGTAGGTAAAGATACAGAAGAGAGCAGCACGCATCTTCAGCACCTCAGGACTGATCACCTCGTTTACTTTAGAGGGGCTTTTCTCATGGCGGCAAGGCTTATATCCTCCTTCAGAACGACCTGGTGACAGGAAGAATAAGAGATAAAGGAAGACTTGCTTGACAGCTGCAGTCACCATTTAAAAAGAGCAGACATTTAGCAATTAGAAAATCACATTGTTTTCAAAACACATAAGGTTAGGAAAAAAATTACATTTTTTATTTTTGTGTGATTCTTTAACTGGCTCCATGTATGTCCATATGGTGGCGCCACAGTCAAATAAAAAGGACAGTTATGAGCCTCTGTTCATATGTCTCAGTGCCTCCCACAGGTTCTGAACATCCTCCAAATCATACCATCAGCAGGCCGTTTCTATCTCACAGCTCCAGTCTGACAGGCTCAGGTCTCCTGAGTCATCCACAATTTGTTGAAAATCTAACGAGATTGAGACTGAAGAAACAGGTGTTGGCAGCATTCGCCTACATTTTTAAGACGCTCAGAATCTATCAAGCAAAATCTGCCAAAAGTTGTGACTCAAACATGCTCTCAAATAACTGAGATGTAATGGTTATGACAGAATGGAGCTTGGCCTTCACCTTGCCATGGCATGGATACTGTATGCATACAGTTAAATAAAAATGCTAGCAATAGAATATTCTCTTGGGATAAACTAACCATGACTCTGCTGTTCCAAAACCAAACATCAACTAGCAGTGAGATGGGAAAAGATGACTTTGGATCAGTGGATGCAGGCAAGTTCATCCCACATTGTTTGCTGTAGAGAAAAATGTCTTGATTTTTGACATTATTACACAATTTTAAATGTTTAATTAAGAAAATTAATACAAAATATTAATTTTTAAATAATAATATGCAGAGTCATTTGTGGAATAAAGGGTATTACATATTAGTATTAAAAATTTGTTCTTCCAAATGTGTAAAAAATATTTTATGAAATAGTCCATTAAATAATACAAATATACAAAATAATAATTAACAAACATGTTTTTTTTTTTTTAAATTGTGTTTAATCTCTAAACAAGTATGTGCTTAAATTGTGGGATGGGAAAAAAAAACTTTTTTACAGTGGATGCAGGCAACTTCACCCCACATACAAATACCACATTATTATTATTATTATTATTATTATTATTATTATTATTATTTTAATAAGAATACTGTAATTGTGGAATTAAAATTATTAAATTATACTAATATTAAAAATGTATTTGTAAAAATATTTTATAAAATAATCCATTAAATAAATGTTTTATGAACATTATTTTTTATTACTTTTTTTCTTATTTTTAATGGCACAATGTTTTAAAATAAGAACGTGTAGTGTAATTTGTGGAATAAAAAGTACTGCATGTTAGTAAAGTATTTCATAAAATAATTAAATATTAAACTAATAACAAATATATAACATAATGATTTTTTTTTTATTATTATTAATTACATTTATATCAGCATTTAAACTCAAAACAAGTCTGCACTTAAATAAATTCACAGAATACATCCCTTGAACTCTCTGTTTAAGCTTCCAAATACTTTTTCAGGTTGGCGCTGACATTGTTTGGCATGGATGGCATATGATGCGGTTCAAATGTAGGATTTCATGTTGGCTTCTGTCATGATCTTGCATATATATTGTTAACTCCCTTAAAATGATCAATATGATGTGAGCAGGCCCACTGGTGCCCCCTACAGGTTGATAATTACATTTTCTGCCACAGCTGAACAAAGGAGAGGTGACACAATCTGAACAGCACAAATGAGCCTTAATCAATGTAAATTAAATACATACAGGCCAAGATATCACGGCCTTAAGTCACAATGTGGTATGATTATGTATACAAGCATATAATAGACTACTGGTTACTCATTTTGCTCTTCCCACAATGACCTGGAGTCAGTAGGTGGAAAATTGTGCTCATTACTCATGGCTTCATGACACACGCTCTCTACTGCTCTCTGGCCTGTGGTCCTGACGGCAGTTCGTTCATGTGACCTAATTTCTCTCAGCCGGCATCCTGGTCCTCTGACCTGACTATACCATCATTATTTGGAGAGTTGGTACTGTGGCCTCGGGCCTGACAAACTGCTCTACAAACTGTTAACTGACAAACTTACATACTGCTAAATGACATTTGCAACCATAGCAGCATTTGCTAAAGAGCTTGCCGGTTTCTGCCCCAGATAATGTTTTAAATGATTGACAAGCAGAAAATGACATTTACATTACATGCATTTGGAATTGTGTTCATTGGGAAATGAACCATGCTTTTCCACCAACATTTAGAAATACAAAATAATAAACTCCAGGACAAGTTTCTACAAGTCCTGCCCACGCAAGTCAATGACACACCTGGTGCTAGTCTGTATCCTCCACGGTTACCCCCGTGCTCTGCTCTCCTGTCTTGCTCCCACATTTCGGCCTCGGACTCTGTGGTTCGGGATCCTACGTCAGACACATCACCCTCCTCTCCCTCCGTGCTGTTCCGGTATGGCCGACGCTGCCAGTTCTGGATGGCCTGTTTGCGGAGACCCCAGCTCCGGGAAGCACCTGTCCTTTCGTATCCTCCTCCTCCTCCGCCACCCTCCCCAAGTCGGCATTGGACGTGGTAGTATTGAGCATCAGGGCAGTCCTCCAGAGCATGGAGGTCCACACTGTCACTGTCGTAACCTCCTGAACCCTGGGAGACAGATTTCCCTCGACCTGATGCGCTGTTTATCAAAAAGCACAAAGGGATGCATGGGAAAAAAACAGTCAGGCACAATTTTGTGATTAATTTGCAGGAATAACATACAAATAATTCTTAAAGGGGACCTATAATGTCCCTTTTACAAGATATAATATAGGTCTCTGGTGTCCCCAGAATGTGTCTGTGAAGTGTCAGCTCAAAATACCCCACAGATCATTTATTATAGCTTGTCAAATTTGCCCCTATTTGGGTGTGAGCAAAAACACGTCGTTTTTGTGTGTGTCCCTTTAAATGCAAATGAGCTGCTGCTCTCGGCCGCTTTCCAGAAGAGGGCAGAGCTTTAACAGCTCGTGCTTCGGTTGATCAACAACAAAGCTGGAGAATCTCACGCAGCCAAAATGACGATTGTCAGTAACAGTGTTCAGCCTTACATTGTTCAGAGTCGGACACTGATGGAGAGACTCAGGAAGAAGTTACAACTTATAGAATGCATCTGGACATTTCTGAATGGTTAGTGGATAAATTTATGTAGTTGCTGTGGAGTTGATTCAACTCATCGACTAGCATGTGGCATCACGTTAATCTTCTGTGCAAATCAAGCATCGAATTTAACCTCATTTGTGAAGCAGTTTTTCGAATCCATTCAGCCGATCTCCGGGTCTGGCGGTACCATTTTTAGCATAGCTTAGCATAGTTCATTGAATCTGATTAGACCGTTAGCATCTCGTTCCGTCAGTCTTAGTACACGATGTAACTACAGAAGAGTCAAGTTTTAAATAGGAAAAATATTGAAACTCTTTGGTCATTTTTTAACGAGATGCTAACGGTCTAATCAGATTCAATGAACTATGCTAAGCTATGCTAAAAGTGGTACCACCAGACCCGGAGATCGGCTGAATGGATTCGAAAACGGTAAAACTCAACTGTTTAACTCTAGGGGAGTTGGAAAATGAGCCTATTTTCCAAAAAAGTGGAGTGTTCCTTTAAACAAGGATTAGATCATGCTGTAAGGTGTAACAACAATCACCAAGCCATTGGCGGCCTCTGCAGGCATTTGTTATAATACATAATGTACATAAGTTGAGTACATTTATATAACGTATATTACATTATTTATTTTAACAGTGCTTGCTTTTGATACTTTGTTTGAACCAACTATTATTGCCTCATTGTTATTGTATATGTATTTTAAGCACAAAAATATCTGATTACTTGATTATTCATCAAAATAATCGACTGATGACTCGATTACTAAAAGAATCGTTAGTGACAGCCCAAATAATAATAATAATGACAAAAGCACATAATAAAATTACTAAAAATGAAACTATCTAAAGCATATTCTGCTCTATTTTCAAATTTACACCAAATAATTTTGCAATCCTAACTATGCACAGGTTAGCTGCATTTTATTATTTGCATCCCATGAGCCTATTGGAAAAGTCTTATCGTATGGGATGAGAATCGAGATCCACCAGCTGAAAACCACTGCTTTAGGATACAGGGTTTGCGTTCAAAAAGTGTGTAAAAAGAACAGTGCGAATTAACCAGGAAATATGATCAGATCTGTCTAGACAGACTTCCTATAACACACACAAACACCCACCCACTAATTTAGACATTAGAGACTCTGCTAACTCACTTTGTTGGAAGAAAGATTAATAACGCAAATATTATTTTTAAGCCTGAATGAGTAATGGGTTATTTCCTTAATTGCACATGCAATAGTGACTCTCAGTTGTTTTCTATCAAAACACTCCACAGAAGATTCTTTTCAACACTAAGCTCAGGGTACACACCACTAAATAAACAGTTTTAGGGATGCCATGCACTTCTTTTTTTTTTTTTTTTTTTTTTTGATTGGCCACCAGTGTTAGTCCTGGTGCAGACATGAACAAAAAAAAAAAAAAAAAGTGTTTTAACTACTCAGTAGCTCTTATAGCTCTTAGTAGCTCTTATGCATATAATAACAGCTGGTAATCAGCAGACCTTTATAATGTAGTGTATAGAAAAGAGCAGCTTTGACATTTTAAGTTTGACAGTTTAAAGCTAATTATCTGAAGAAGCTGTGACTCAATTCGCCGACTAAATTTAGACATGTCAATGCATTATTCCTGATTCCTTTTTACCTCCAATAAATATGCAACTTAATTTCAGTTTAATTGAGTCTGACACTTCTGAACAATTCCACTGCACAAGACATTTCCTTAATCATTACAAGAGAAATCACTAAACTCAGGGAACAGTTAGGGCAAATGCATGGGATTGTGGGTAAGGAATGTTCTCCTCCAAGGCTTAGCAGGGACAGAATTTCCACTGGGGATTCCAGCCAGACATTTAGTCACTCTCCAGATGTTACAGTTCAAAAGCCAACACTGAGACTTAAAGAGATACTGTGCTACTGCTGTCAATTAGTCACTGTAGGCTCTGCTGTAGGCAACTGACTACAATAACAGACTATTTTACCGTGGGCTGAAGAGCAAACGACCCACTAGAAATGAAGCTGGGACACATTATAACTGCTTATACACAGTAGGAATGTGTAATGCATGGCAGGCTATGGTAGAGATATCAAAAGCCATTCATATGTTCAAAAGCAAAGGCTAAAAGGAATTTATATGTAAAGTTACTGACATAAAAAAGATCTTTAAGGCAGAGTGCGGTCTCTGTATTGTATCATATTGTGTTCTTAATGTTTCAGCACCCCTTACTTTATGTAAGAACTACATATTTGTGCCTTTCATTTGAAGCCAAAAATAGAGATGCTGAAAAAACAGAGGGATGCAATGGCTAAAGACGTCCGCCTTTTAAGTCAAGCTTAAGCAGATTTACAAACTCTATTGCAAAATGGACTGCTGTGGACTATAGGGCACATTTCCAATTATCAGTGTTGAGAAAGCTGTGCTACTTAATATTTTTGTGTTAAGGATTTTCTGATGAACAAAAAGAACATTTGTTTGAAATAGAAATCTTTTGATCAATTTAATCCATGCTTGCCGAATAAAAGTATTCATTTCTTACTGTTTTAGTGTTTGCCACTTGTTTATTTAATGCCACTTGTATATTTAATGTTTTTATAATTGACTCTAATTGATGATGGTGGTTATGCCATAATGAAGGAACAGCAGTGATCATTTCAATCCTCTCCCGTCTGATTCAGGAGGAAAACCTTTGGAGTCTGTGATGTCAATTTAGGGACAGCAGACTCCGGGGCAAACCCACGCTCCTTCCTTCCCTCCGCTCCGAGCACCAAATGGTTCGATACGGCCCATGCGCAGATGAACACACACAACAGATGGATGTTGCTGCCTCATTCACAGATCAGAAACTTGTTAAAAGAGCAGCCACACAACGTTAGTTATGGTATGTTACAGGGAATCATATAAACGGATGATGACCTAAAAATAAAAGCGAGAGTAATATGTTTGTGATGTATATTAGTCATAGTGACTAGCTGAGAATCTCACTAGATTAATATTACATCCTAAAAACTATTCAATGTTTCTAAGTTTTTTTATCTGTTTAATTAAACTCTCATTAAACAGTATTTATAAAACTAAAAACAATATATATAGTCTATGTGACTACATATATATAGTTTGGACTTTGTATTTTCTTTGTTCATGCTCTTCTGTTGCCATGGTTTTTGATTTGTCCTCATGTGTCTCACCTGTGTCTTGTTAATTATCTTGTTTAGTCCATAGTGATTCTGTATAGCCTATACCCCAAAATTTCAGTTTCTCTTTGTCCGTATTTATATTATATGCCTAAAATGAACCCTCACAAAAAATAAATAAATAAATAAATAAATAAATTGAGAATTCTGCCATTTACTTTATTTAGGTTTTACTATTTACTATTGGGACATTTTGGTCTCCACTATGTAGGCAAAAGCTGACCTGACACTCACATGCTTTCAATACAACACAAAAAACAAGACTATCCAGAATTTAAATGAATGTGTTCACCACTACCCTTCTAGAGCCTTGGGCACTGGTTGTTTTTGGCCTTGTGCTTTTAGGCATTTTAGTTTTTCACACACAGCAGTGTGTTTATGTGTGTGTGTCTGTGTGCAACAGGACTCTTTTCGCATATCTTCTGCATGGCTGAGAGATTACAGACTGGTTTAACCCTGAGGCAAATGCAGCAATCTAGCGTTTTTCCCTAGACACATCCCAAACCGGGCTGACTCCAACATACCCATGGCTCACAGCAGATAAAAGACATAAACTTGCTGCTCTGCCATATTTGAGATATATCTACAAAACGTCTGGTGCCAAATTTAATGCCAGATCTAATACTTCAAGGTTTAAAGTAAAACTATACTTCCATTGATCTAAGCACCTCATTTTGCAACACGGAAGCTATCTTCGGTGAATGTGTGCAACTTCCGATTCATTAATCGCGATAGGTAAAAAACCTGAATAACAAAATGCAGTAAATGGCAAAATAATTTTTACTACAATCCAGTTTGTTTATGATTAAAATAATACGAATACAAGATATGAATACAAAGCAGCATAACAGACAGTTTATGTACAGCTAAAAGACCGGATGCCTCGACACATTCAAGTTACAAACTGCCCTTACTTTAAAAATGAGGCTGATAAAACAGACATTTTGGCAACAAGTGACTGTCTTTATGAGTGAGTCACTGAATCAGTCATTCAACCGATTTGTTCGAAAACACTTATTCAATCAGGAACAAAACACTGGTGATACTACTGTTAAGTATTTAATTGTTCTCTAGGTAGAACCTGAGCAAAAATATTAAATGACTAGAGTTTGCATAATATTTTAATTCCTTAACCTCCTTAACCTTAAATACTAACTCCTCAAATTAAATTCAGATTAATACACAAATAAAAAAATAAAAACAACTATTTAATTCTATTAGTTATTTTTACATTTAAAATTAGTGATATTATTAAGTTATAAATAAATTATATATAATAATAAAATTTGGCTGATGCCAAAACATTCATATATTTGTGAAGTCATGCTGGCAGAATTCTGCTGTCCTGAGACTCACGCAGTGCTGGGGGAGGAACGTCGATCGGACACTTGGTACATTCCCCTGGATGCCCCGGAGATACTGGAATTTCTCTATGAGAGAAAAAGAGAAAAATCAAGTGAGAGCGTGTGTATGAGAGAGAAAGATGCTCCAAAATTCCACTGAACATATCTGAGATACTGTAGATCAACATCAGCAGGTAAATATAAATAGAATCAAAGCATATAGAGAGGTATAGGTTAGAAAACTAAGACCTGTCTCAGAGAGAAATGGGAAAAACATGTCACATTTTCGTCAGAACTTTATTGACGAGATTACCACTAACATGCTTTAGCGTCATTATATTCATGTTTTATGAGGACTAGGTTTAGTCTGGATCAACACTGATAATGATGTTTCAAAACTCCCTGAATACAAAATAACAGCGCAGCCAAAGAGACAGCAGGTTGCTCTGCATCACTGATTACTCATTTTGCTACTTGCTAATTTGTCATTTAGCTACTTTTATGCAAATTGGTTTACTGTACACTTATTACATGGGCAATCCCCCTGGTGCAACCTGCGGTTCTGTGCCTTGCTGAAAGACTCAACCAGGCCAAATAATTGGCCTGCTGTACACAAAGAAAGACATTTGGAAGAATGTTTATAACCAAGCAGATCTCGCCCCCCCATTGACTACCATAGTATTTTTTTCCTACTGTAGTAAGCGAGATCTGCTTGGTCACAAACATTCTTCCAAATATCTTCCTTCGTGTACAGCAGAACAAATACATTTATACAGGTTTGGAACAACTTGAGGGGGAGTAAATGATGACAGAATTTTCATTTTTATGTGAACTTTACCTTATTCACAAATGTAGGATCTCAAAATGCAGTGAAATATGCTTATTTGTCCTGTTTTTATAAAGTAATTTTGGTGCTATGACTGGCCTACATTGATTTCCTTAGAAAATAGTACTTCAGGTAAAAAAAAAAGAAATAAAAAAAGTGTTCTGCTCTAAAAAACCATCTCGGTCAACTACTAATGACTTTTATTTGTCAGACGTAGTTAGTCAGACTCACCAATCTCATACAGGATACAGGAAAACTGTGCCTTTAAATAACTGCTCTAGCTGGTTAGGTGATACACCCGAGAAAATATGGGCCAAGCAAGGTGCCATAGTGCTGACAGGGCACACACACATTCCACAAACACACACTGGGCGCAGTGCCCGCAGAAATGGGGCAGAAAGAGAAAGCAGCACTATTGATTTCACGAGTGGTGCACAGCATAAAGGGCTGCCCAGGATGGTCGGAAATGCTTGAGATGAGAACAAGAAATCTGCAGCTTCTTTCTTGCTTACTTACTTTCTTTCTTTATGTCTTTTTCCTGTTGCCATAACCCTTCACAGTGCCTGTCTATGCTCTAATTTAGGCCAAATGTCCTGAATCACAGCATGCATGCTCCTGAAACGCTGTTCCCTTCTTCTGACATCACTGAGTGTACTTCCTTTCCAGATAGTAGGAGACTGGAAGGCTGTGGCTGGCATTTGGGAACACAGGCTGTGTGTGAATTCAAACTGAGTCAACAGCGCTGTGTGCAATAGAATATATGAGTAAATGACAAATGTAGATTGCTGTTTCCATGGTGATGAAGGGGGTCCCCAATGATGTCAGAGGGTGAGATGTTAGGATGTTGCCTGAATGTGCCATCCACAGTCAATAAGAAGCCTAAAAATGGCAGTGTGAGTAACCGTGGCGTACACACACACACACACACACACACACACACACACACACACACACACACACACTGAATTTTGCCCAGCCATTACATATATACAGATAAATGTACAAAACACATTGTACATACATACTGTGTACATACACATTGTACATACTGTGGTCAAAACTTTACTCATTGCTACACTCATTGTTCACTATTTCTGACAAACAGATGAATAACAGACAAATAGGTCCTTGGTAATCTGAATGCATTCACACTCATGCTGTAACTGCTATGAACTGCATATGTGAATATTATGTAGACTTACTGTTTACATCAAATTCATGCTTTAATAGTAGACAAATCATTGCAGGTTTCATCAGTTCAGTCTGTGACATGCAACATAAACGTCTGCGTTTAGCTTCAAAGGGCGTCTTCAATGATGGTATTCTATAAAAACGAAGACTATATTTTTTGCATTCCGATTCTGACATCCAAAGGCACAACAAAACATTTTTCTCTTAATCTGTGGATTTTGCCCATTTTCCTCCACTTGTTACTGCTATTTTTCTGCCACCATTATGCGTGCGCAGCTGCAAGTGACGTAACTGTGACGTTTGCTCCAAATTGGTCTATATCCAAGAAAATAGGACTAGTGTACCAGTGCAATTTATCAACACTGTAAAAGGTTCTCTGGAGGTTAATAGAACAAATGTATGCATTGTATGTAGTAAGAGATATTTCCTGAGTGCTGCATTAAGATTGATTTATCTCACAGAAAATTGCAGACAGAACTGCAACCATGGCAAAGCACTTTCAGGCAATTTCCACTGCCTACCCTCAAACTGTTATAAAGACCATGTATAATTCTCTAAAAGATTCACTAAAAAAATTCTCAACATGCCCAGGCTCTGAAGTGAGTACAGTTGACAGTTTTTTCTGGATGCGATGGTAAATGTTGCTGAAAATGTTACAAACACAGGTTTAATCTCTGAATCTCTGATCGCTCCAATGTCATGTTTTTTTTTCTTTGGTCTTTTTCTCTCAGTTATTTCCGTACCTGTCGTCCATTAGGTTTGGATCCTTGCAGACTGCAGTGTCCCAGGCTGCCGTTGGGGGTGGTGGCACAGCTGCTGATAATCTGGAGCTGTTTCTCAGCACGGTCGGCCCGGTCCAACAGCTCTTCAATAAACTGCTGAAGACGCAGTTTAGCATTGGCTTCACGCGCAGCTGTTTCCTGCAGGAACTGGTCGATCTGGGCCACCTCTCTGAGTGAGGAGAAAATGAACGAAAAGGAGAAAGAAAGTCTTTAGTGATTGCTTGTCAGTTTGATCAATGTATTAAGGAGTATTGAGTGTGTTCAGAGTATTAACTGCGTAACTCTAAAGATATGGCGGTTTAGTGAGGCGTATGTACGACCTTATGCATCCACCACCAACAGTTTTTCCTTTGTTATATCCATATTATGCTCTTTTAGTCTTCACGGCCATTACCATAACCACGAGTTTCAACACACTAATAACGCAACTCGATCAGGCCTCACCCCCCTTTTTTTGCGTATGCTTTGAGAGGGAATTTTTAAAGTTAGGAATATTGTGACGTGTTCATTCCCGGTTGAAAACTCAAGACTACAATCGAGGTGTTTCAGGGAGTTCAGAAAGAGTGCTTACTGATATAGGGAATAACTCCCTTTGGAGTGGACTTTGTAACTTCGCAAACCTTTTTCATGCTCAAACAGAAGTATTACACACTAAAGAAAGCTGAAAATGTAAAAAAGCATAATAGGTCCTCTTTAAAGGACAAAAGACCATCCAAATTTAAACCGGTCACACCTTGGCAAATGGGAAAAGGGCATCTGATACCACCTTCTCCTTCTCGTTTGTCCCTTTTCTCATACTTGTTTATCTTCTCCAGCATTCTGCAAATCCCTGGAGCGTGTACACAGCCAATGAAAGCACGACAACTGTTATCTCTAGTGTAGGAAATGTCTCTGTACACATAAACACTGGCTTGCGCCTCTGTCGACACCATCACCTCAGCTATTCTAAGCTTTTCTCACACTCATAGCAGATTCTCACACAGTTGGACTTTTCATTTTCATACGCCAAGAAAACAGTATTTTGAGATACTGACATCTTGAGTATTTCATCAACATAGGTTGCAAACAACGTCACAGGACAAACCGAATATGCAACAGTTCCGGCGTTCAAGGAAGAAGCTTTAATTATCCACAAAAATTAAAAGCGGCATTTTATAAACCAGAAAAATGAATGTGCGTAAATGTGATCTCACTGGCATTTATGTAATTATGTAATCTCAAATGATCTTTTAAGTAAATAACAATGATAAAGATCAGGCTCTATTAAATTATCATGTCAGACAGACTGTAGTCTGCGGTGCAGCCTTTTTATAATTCGTGGATCTGGTATACATCACGTTAGTATTATTATTTCCAGTATGTTTCTTTTGTGCAATAATTAATCATCAGTAAATCAAGACTTATGTCATGCTCATTAGTGAAATCAGATACAAAAAGGCACAAAAAAGAGCAGAATTAAAATTCTCTCCTTCTTATTGACCTCCAAAGGTTATAAGGATTTATTAATATATGAGCTAACGCTTTGTACAACATAACTAATCAGAGATGGAATCAGTGTTATTATTTCCAACTAAAACTATTAAAATTAATTTTCAGTAATTTAAATAAAGCTGAAATATAAATATATAAAATATATATATAAAAAAATATATATAATGGATAATTAGAAACTTAAAATAATAATAATAATAAAAAAACTAAAATGAAATGTTGCCTTTGGCAAATAATTGAAATAAATATGTTTGAGTTGTACTAAAATTACTAAAACTGAAATACAAATAAATTAAAGCTATATAACAATAAGAAAAAGCACATATAATGGCTAAAATTAAAATTAAACCTAAAATAAAAAAGAAAACTGAAAATATAAAAATAAAAGCTAATTCGAAATATTAATAAATACTACAATAGCAGTCTTCTGTAGGTTTCTGGGTAATGGTATATTAATAATACTAAAAAAGCACTGCTTGGAATCATGTGGATCATTTTATGGCGCCTTTGTGTCCTTTTTGAAGCATGAAGGCTTCAGTCCCCATTGTAACTTTATGGGGGAAATAAAGAAAAACATAAAAAAGCAACCAGTATATTATTAAAAAAAAATCTCTCTTTTTGTTCCACAGATGAAGTCACATCAGTTTAAGATAACCTAGGCGTGAGGTAGGTGAATACATTTTCATGTTTTTTTTTTTTTTTTTTTTTTTGGCTGTACTGTTCAATTCAAAACAGACAAACTACAGTTTTTTAGTATCTTGTGTAATCGCTTCTTGCTCTCTATTCACTTGACTGCAGTTTTCTTAATGTTGTAAAGGTCAACAATGTTTGTAGGAACAGAGACAAACAGAGTACAAGGTACATAACAGAGAGAATAACAGTCAATCAACACAGTGTAAACGAGACTAATTACAGGCCCAGTAATGTGGAGGCTGAGCAGAGCAGTGTGTGTTCACTGTGTGCTATACCACATGCACATCCGTATACATTATGTCTGCCTCTGCTGAACACTGTATCTTGAACTCCAGTAGTGACTTTTCAGTAATTAAAGGGCTGGCACCTAATTTCTTTGGTCAGCTTGATAAATCTGTTTATCTACCCATAATGTGTGGGGCCTCAAGGGAAAGTAACACTGTGATCAGTGTGTGTTTGTATTAAACACCCCATGGAATCATAATTTCTGTTTTATGGATTTTAGTCCATGTATATTGCGTTAAGACTACCTTTTACACTTTTTTTGATACTTTTATGCAAATATATGCATTTTTAATAAAAAAGTTGTCTTTCTCTAAGGAAAAAAGAACCAAAAGTAATGATGACTCTTGTATGCAGGGGCGTATGCACATTCTGCATAAAAAATGCTAGCAATTTTTAGCAACACGCGCCCTATGCTTCCAGTTTCAATGATTTTAAAAATATGCCAGAATGCTAATTACTTTTGGCTGTCAATGAGGATGTTTTTAGAACCAGATGGTGTAGTTATCAGCAGGATCTACACGCAGGGGCTAACAGAGCCATGCTACCCAGCAAAACCTTGATCACTTAAGCACAAAGTATACTGGGATTTTTATTTTTTCGATTTTCAATTTAAAATTTTTAATTGGAAACAGCAATTACCCTCCACTTATTCACCATGATAAAATGAATTAATAATGAATGTATGAATATATCAGTACAAAACAACTGACCACCAATATGTCTGAAAGAAAAGCAAAGTAAGTTTTCTATCTAGGGTTAAAGCCTGTTCACACCAAGAATGATAACCATAAAAATAACTATAACGGAAACTATATTAGCATCCACACCAATGCACAATAACATTCTATTTTTGATTAAGCGCACTACAGTTTTGTTGTCTGCCGCTCTAAATGCTCGAGCTCTTTAAAGCAGAGTGGATTCTGATTGGCTGTCTTTGTTTTTATCGTTCATCAGCAGTATTGGGTGTAAATCATTACATAATCAGATTACTTTTTTTTTTTAAGTAACTAGTAAAGTAACGCATTACTTTTAAATTTACAACAAAATATCTGAGTTACTTTTTCAAATAAGTAACGTGTTACTTCGTTTACCCATTTATTGACTGTATAAAGTAATGTAACACATTAATTTCCATAAAAAGTAACTAACGCAATTAGTTACTTTTTTAGGAAGTAACACAATATTGTAATGAATTACTTTTAAAAGTAACTTTCCTCAACACTGTTCATCAGCTGGAAAAACATAATTCTAAAAGCGATTCCAAAGATATTACTCCTTTGTGTCGTTATCGTTATAATTCAGATGTGGACTCTACTATTCTTTTAAATTTAGAACAATTTTTAAAACAATATATTCATCGTTATAGTTATCATCCTTGGTGTCAACAGGCCTTTAATCAACATAAAAAAAAAAATTATTTAACAATTATAAAATAATAATTTCTGACATATTCATAAATTATTCGTAATTACTTATATACAGTTTAAAGAATTTTAGTGGAAAAATATTTTTAATTCTCACTTATCACTGATGATGGCATACAGTTTTGCCGCAAAAATTGAAATATTTCAACGCATCCAAAGCTCGAATCAAATGTAAATGACTCTTCATTGGAAATAAATTACTTCTGGTCTGTCATTTATCAGAGATAGTGGAAAGGCAGATAACTTTTGATAACAGATACCTTTTGTCTGATAACTTTTGTCCAAACAGACAAAAGATATCAGACAAAAAATTACAAAAAAGCCAAATGCTGGCGATTGATTGGCCTAGTCGATATACAGTATAGGTTTAAAGTGAACACAATTAAGTAACCAAAGCAACATGACATATTTTAGTGTGCCTCCTGCTGTCTGCCCTAATCAAAACTCTCCCAGTCTAGCTTACAGTCTCAAAGCTGACTGAACCATCTTCACAGGGGAACATGAATACAAATAAGACCACCAGCCCAAAAAGCTGATATCTAAATTCCAATATGCTACAAGCAAAGCATGCTGAGAGGAAGCCTGGCTTTCAGATTCACATTGTGGGAATTCTAAGTTCAGCAGTTATAAAGTGCTCTAGTTTGCGTCTGCTAATGAACTAACATTTCTCTAATATGTACTACAAACCTCTATAACCAAGAACAAATAATAATCTAATATTATCTCAACTCGAGGTCATGCCTCATGGTTTAAACTGAAATGCATGACAGAACTCAGTCTGAATGAGACTGACAGAGTGTGTGATAACCTCTGTGCCTGGTTACTGCCACACAGCCCTTATCTAAAAGAAACAGATTAAAACTGCTCAGATATGATGTTACTGGTGTTGTGCAAGATACAGTCCCTCCAGAAACCACTTTTTTTTTTGCTTGGACTCCAAGGGGTAGCTGTTTCTAATGCCTGATCAAAAGCATATCCTGTTCTCCTGATAGCTGGTTGTAGCTAATCAAAAAAAATCCAGTTATGTAGCAAAGGTTATCAGACAGCAGGTTATGTTTTTATTGGTAGACATTAACATTAAGATATGCTAAAGAGAATAATCAGTTAGCGCTAAGGTATGTAAGCCAAACAGTAAGCTTGGTAAGCATTTATATACATTTATGAATTCAGCAGATGTTTTTATAGATATTTTGGTAGCACTTTATTTTACAGTCCTGTTCTTTTTATATGCACTTATTATAGTAATTGCAATAACTGGGTAATAAATAACTGGTACTAACCCTGAACCTACCCATAAACCTAACCTCAACCCATGTAGTTACATTGTATTACCATGTACTTTTTTAGGTATGTACACAGTAAGTACGCGTAAGTGCACGTACTGTAAAATAAAGTGCAACAGATATTTTTTTTTTTTAATGTTCAAATCCCTATTATATTCATATTTAATCATTAAGTCTTAATTTTATTGTTGCTGTAATTTCTAATCAGGCACCAAATAGAATACCCATAAAAAGTTATTTCAGCCAATCCGGCGGTTAAGTCTGATATCAATCGTCACCATTTAGGGGTCTAAGCAGGTCCAAAAAGAAAAAAAGTGATTGATACAAGACTTAATGGTTTTAATGAGGGAAAGAACTACAATCCCATGAAGCATTGTGAATGAAATAATAAAATTAAATAATTTACTGATTTAAAGATGTTGATTATATATGGAAACAAAATAACTTTATTGCAAAATATGCATATCATGCATACAAATATTTAAGTAGTTTGAGAGCATAGGGAAACTGACTCTATTTTATAATTGGCAGTGCTTCATGGGGTGGTGGGCAATAAAGTTTTCTTTTTGTGTGTTTTGCCTTTTGTGATTCTCTGATTGGTGGAGATTTCTCAGCAGAATTGTAGGTAATGTAGTTTTTCACAAGGAATTCTGCTCTTAAACATGATTATTAAAAAAATACATTGAAATAATGCAGGCTGATGGCTTCAACAAAAGCTTATACCATTGATTAACAACCTCGTAGCTCAGAGCAGGTCTGCCTTAACATTCAAAATCAATTCTCCTATGGAGAAAATGAATGGGATTTTTATTTCCAGAACCAAACCGTTGCACTTTGGGATCTGGGGGACTAGATTCTATTGTGGTGCTGTTCAACCTTGCAAGACACCGGTGCAGCTGGCATACTAGTTTCAACTTGTATTCAGAGAATTCTAAAAAAGGAGAAGAATGATTAAAAAGAAACCTTGATCTTTCAATGAATACAGACTGGTTTCTGGACTAGTTTCCATGGGAACAACTATTGGTTGGCTGTCAGATATGTCTTTAAACAATAATGCTTTTCATTGCTACAACAAAGAATGTACTAACAGTGCACCAGGAGTTTTAAAGAATATTTTTACTTAAAATTCATTAGCCATTTCATTCAGATTATATTCACAAAAGGTGAGATGACTAATAAAAGGTGTTACGGAATATTAGTTGCACAATACAGAATGAAATGAAATGAGTATATCCAGTGAGTGAATATGAATGTCGAAATAATTAAAAAAAACAAACAAAAAAAACAATATTTTTTCTATATTGCATGCTGTATTTAAAAAGTTATGATAGAACTTTTTTTATTATTAATAATAATAATAATAACACACATGAACAAGACCTCCTAACTATTTAACTAGTCAGTTGTTGCACAACAACATATTAAATGTATATTGCATCCAAATGAGCTAAAACAAGACTACTAACTGACCGCATGAACATGAATTGTCAGAACTGAAGCAAATTCTCTGTGCAATTTCTGCATTTTCTCAATGTTTGCAATAAGCCAATAAAGGCTGATGGATGCAGGCAGGGCATCAAAAATGAACAGATGAGAATACAGAGATGTCGACTGGAAATAGGAGCCATACATATGACATTTAACATTCCTCCACACTAATGCAGTGACAATTATTTCAAGCGCACATAAAAATAGCAGTGAAGGGCTAATCAACGGCTCACAGTGTTCAGAATAGTAAATGATTATGTAAGGCTGTAAGCAACACAAGGTCCTCAGATAATATGAATGATAATTAAATACAAGAAACAGAAGAAGTGGTTAATGAGATGAAATTAGAGGAGGGTAAAATCAGGGAAATATTACAGATTATTAGCTTGACTAAATTGGTTAAGATGACACTGCAGAGATGTACATGCTATAGAGTCACTCAGCTGACCCTCAAAAAAGTGGCAGATATATGTCTAGACGATGACAACAAGCTCACGTCCTCAAATCGTGTCTGTCCTGTAGTTCTGCGATCGGTATGACAGGATAGGTCACAGAGAAAGACAGAGATGGCAGACAGAGAACATTAGCAGAGATTTGTATGCAGAGAGGTTATTATGTGAGCCCCCTTATGAACAGAATACTAAACACACACACACACACACACACACACACACACACACAGTATATTGACCCTTCACAGTTCTGTCCTCTTTAAGATGGATACTATGGTAGGGCTGCATGATTTGTGGGGGGAAAAATAATAATATTTATTATTTATTATTATTACTAATACTAAAAATATAAAACAAAATAAGAGATATTGTGATATTTCACCATAAAATAAAAAAAAAATTAAGATTTTTTAAAAATGTAACAATTTTGAAATATATTTCAGAAAAATAATATAATGATAATTTTATTTGATAATACAACTGTAAAATGTGCATGATAAAAGCGATCCAAACTCATGCAGAGATTCATGTGTAAGAACCAAGCAGCAACCTCCCCCAGTTTCTCTTGAAGCCAATAGAGTACCTCTGGGATGACATGTTTTTGTAGGCAAAACCCGGAAGCGAGTTAGCATTTTAGGACTTCCGGTTCCCTCGCCCCGAAGTCAATGGGTTTTTTGAATGGGTTTTTGCTAAATTGCCTGAAATAAGGTCTGTGGTTAACAAAGTCTCTAAATATTTTCACGTTTTGATTTATGACATAAAACACACCAGTTATAACCCGCTTGTGATTTTTTAAACCTTTATTGTGTCTTAAAAACAGCGGTTGCTAACAAATTGCTAAAAGGGACTATTTCCTTTGGCGAGGACTTTAGACGTCATCACGACAAACAGGACATTTGGACAGCATTTCTCATGAAAAAGCAGATAAGTATTCATACACAGCGCAGATCATAATCAGTGAGCATGTTTTAAATAAAGTTGTTTTCTAAATAAAGTTTGAGGAAGCTTGGTGGTGGTGACGTTGATCCGCGACCATGGTGTGCTGTAGTCCGTTTATAGCCTACTGTTAGCTTTTTATATCTGATGACTTTATTTAGGCTTCAAAATGTATAAATGTTGTGTTAACCTGTAAAGATTATCTTGATAGACAAAACGTGTAAGTGCCTTTGTTAAACACAGAGCTGATTTTTTGCGATTTTTCAAAAGTCTATGGGAAAAATGCATTGGCTATCGATCGAGGGAACCCATGCGCCGCTAACTTCCGCTAACTAGGGTTGGCCTACAAAAACACGTCATCCCTGATCTACTCTATACGGAAGTGACTTAAACTGCGATTCATCGACTGCCCGCTAGGGACAGGCTCCAAAAGAGAGCAGAATCTCATTGAGCCCCATGTTAAAATGGCCAACTTTGCAGCAGAAAAAAACATGTTTACAGCCTGGATCAAATTGTGGTTTTGGTCTAAACAGCTAATTTTGCCCTTCATGACAACTCTGAGGGGGGTGAATTTTTCTCAAACTCATCCGTTTAAATTATATTAAGCCTGCATAATTAAGGGCGTGGTCGCTTGAGTGACAGGTTTGTCGCTGCTGTCTATGAGCCGTCATGTTACCTCAGCTAATTTCAGCCGCTGAATTTGGCATCTCTGCCATGTTTGTGCTTTTTTTCAGGATTATTTTATACGATTATAAAATAATATGCCTTAATACGTCGAG
Organism: Ctenopharyngodon idella; assembly: GCF_019924925.1. NCBI lineage: Eukaryota > Metazoa > Chordata > Actinopteri > Cypriniformes > Xenocyprididae > Ctenopharyngodon > Ctenopharyngodon idella. The sequence goes on from NC_067220.1 coordinate 35,489,764, forward strand.
ACTCGAGACAGATGTGCGTCTGTGTACATGTGCACACATTGTTGGATCGTGGCATTGGCTAAAAGTTTTGTTCCTGAGATTTACTACAATGACAATGGCGGGAGGATATTAAACTCTGACAGCACTGCTTGGATATTATAACTAAAACTGCTGCATTTTGAAAAATTATACTCTGGTCGCGGGCTCATTTGTTTGTGAGATACGATCATATTTACAACAAACTGCTCAGGTTGCATAATTTCTTGAAGAACGATGATGGAGAGCAGATCATTCAGAAGAAATGTGATGCAAACAATGGATAATATATCAATATTTCATGGATTTAACGCTTTTGTGGACAAAAAATACTGTTTTTTGTTTTTTAATGGACACTCATGGACATTTTACCCAAGTGCCACGGATTGGATTCATCTCGCGATCGCTATTTCATTATAAAGGTATGAAGTCCCATTTGATTTTTCATGTTGTTATTTGCACACCTGACACAAATTACAATTACTGGTGCTGGAGCATCTAAATCGTAAAAAAGACACTGTAGATTGACAGCAAACCTTTAGAACTTTCAAATGATATAACTTGTTATCTTTATTAATATTTTAGATAGTATCTAAGATAGATATATAGCTCCTTTGCCTGCTAACATGATCACGTCGCGCCAGACGGGCGTGGTTTCAGCAGCCACCTCAGTTCCAACCATGTCCCGCCTCTTTGACCATTTTCAGTTATCCGGCCGGAAGTGACGTGCGGTGACGCGCTGCTAAGATGGCAGCGGCCTCATTTTCGCTTCAAAAATGCTCTTCAGAAATCAACGGGTGACGTCACAGACACTACGTCCATATTTTTTTTTTTTACAGTCTATGGTAAGAACACGGCACCATGCTTTTTTTGTGTGTATATATTGTGTGTATATTGTGTATATATTTATTTAATTAAATTGCAGGCATATTCATTGTGCAGCCCTATACTATGCCACCACAGATGTACTCTGATTGCAAGACAGATGAATTTATCATGATCCACAGACCTACGTTTGCATAATAATGGCTGTCATGGACATTGGTTCTAAGAATATTCACATTTAAAACAGCTGAACAGGACATTGTGACACAAATGAGCATCCAGTGAATTCAAGGATGATCTGTTTAATATGAATCATGAAAAAATTGCTATGCCACGACACAGTAGCTGTTGCCAACAAAGCAAGAATTTGTTTAAAAGCCTTGATGATATTTAATCAGTCAGAAATCATATAGCACACTAAGTCAAAATAGTCTAAAGGTCTGTGTTTAGCTTGAAAGCTCCATACGACATACACACGATGAGCAAATAAAGCAAAAAAATCAGCAAGTGAGAGAAGAAACCAGAGTTTGCAGAAGAAGAAACAGAGATGAGATGGCGACATGAGGCACTAACAAGAAGAGGTGACAGTGAGAGGGAAAAAATGGAGAATGGAAGAAGGGTATTGAGGGTCAAAAAACAGAGAGGTGAGAGAGAGAAAGAGAAATGAGGCTTCTTTCTTTCTACCTGCCAGCAGTGCGTGACCGGTTTCTCAAGAAAGCTCTAATCCACAGGCAGCTACAAATCAATCACAGCGGGTATATATTTCAGATGAAGTCCTGCTGAGAATATCCCACTCCACATGAGTCTCTAAACTCAGACCACTTCACAAGCTCAACTGGCCCTCTGTTTTGGACTTCTATATTCAGTATATAAAACAAAAATCATTTTGGGAGAAGTGTTATTTTATTGGAATAGGGGGTAGAAAGTTAAGACCCTTTGTGAACACTTATGGCTTTAACCTAGGCCTTAACAAAGGGAAGTGTCATTTTATAATATATTTTATTTCTTGACAACCAAGATACCATTTAAAAGCGTTTATTGTCATTATTGCTATTATTTCATACAACTCTGATACATGAAAACTGTCATAGCAACATCAACTGTCAGATTGTGTATGTAGTTTTCTGTTTTTTGGTCAAGAAGGAAATCAGATGTTATGAAATGTAACCATCAAAAGGCTTAGTAATATGCAACCTGCCCAAGATGTCTTCACACTGCTTAGCAATCATGATGGTTCATGAGCTCACTGAAATACATTAAGTTCAATCATGACAACTCTCAAAATACACCGTGTTCCAAATTATTATGCAAGCCTTCATGTATTTCTAAACCCACTGTAAATGTTTCTCTTTGTGAGCTTTTGGTTAGGAGTGGCTGAAATGCATCTTTACGCACAACTGCCAGCCTGCATGGAGAGCTTCTCAAGACTCCAGAGACACCAGCAGCTTTAAATACCTGTTTGCTGCTCAACACTGGCTTTTTTTTTTTTTTTTTTTATAGCTGTCCTTTTAATACAATTAATTTTTTTTGACAGAAACTTTCATCAATAAGCCTTTAACTGACCGAGTTCTCTTGTGCTGTAAATTACTCACAAATCTTATGATAGTTCGATAATCTCCATTCAGTTTTCACACAGTATTAGTTGTTTTCGTGCCTTTTGCATAACATTGCACCATTTCATGCTTTTCTTCTTCAGTATGAACTTTCATCCTCCCCATATTGCATGAGAACTGTGACTTGCTTAATAATGTCGAACAACCTCTTTAAGTAGGGTTTCATTTACCTAAGTACCTGGCAAACTACTCAACAAACCTGTCTGAGATTGATACCAGTTATCTAAAAAGATATGGAAAATAAAACATACAAACACTTTCTTTGAAAAAGTAAAATCTGAATGTTTATTGTACTGAAATCCTACTGATATGTCACTTGCATAATAATTTGAAACACAGTGTAGCATGTGTTAGCATGTTATAGAATATGGCAATGTTAATGTATTTGGTCTTGGCGGACTAGATCTGCTACGCTGCTGCTGAACAAGTATGGATGTGCTACTGCTAACAGATACACAGACACGCTGCTGTGAGCATGTAAGATATGCTGCTGCTGCATAAATAGACATACATAAATCCCACAGCAGATCTAGGCAGGTGGAGCTGTGGGAGGTGGAGGGTTTCAGTGGAAATCTGAGCGCTCCAGGACTACATTTGTTAGGGTTCTGTTACTTCGGTCTGGTTTATTCTTGGTTTTGTGACAGAGTCCTCACACTCCTGTATTGTCTTGTCTTTGTGTGAGTGTGCGGTTTGGAGTGTGCTCAAGCTGTGCACTCTCTTATCACCGTGCCTTGTTTTTTGTTTGGAGTGTGGTGTTTGGATCCTGGCACTCATGTCTAGTTTGATTTCGGTTCTGTGTCTGGGTTTTGTCTCGTCTCTCGTGTGAGCGCACAGGTTGTGTGTTTGTTCATTTATGTTATGTTTTGTGTGAAAATGCGGCTTATGAGTGTTCCCATTAGCTGCATGTTCGTGTCTTGTTTTGTTTGAGCACATGGCTTGTGACTTTGTTCGCTGGCCATGTGCTCGTGTTTTTGTCAGGTTTGGTGTGAACGCATGGCTTGTCAAGTTTGTTTCTTTTTGCTGTCTTAACCTCGATCATCTTGTTATCTGATTATTGGTGCATTTGCCCCACCTGTCCTCCCTTGTTTGCTCCTTATTTACTCTCCATGTGTTTGCAGTCCTGGGGGGTATTCCAGAAGCAGATTATGTGACATACCTGGGTATGTTTAAGAGTAACTAAGCGGATAACCTCAACTTTCGGTTCAAAAACAGAGGAAACTTACAGGGTATGTAAGTAACCTTGTATTTATTTTATTGTCATCTCACACATGGATCTGCTTTTTTTCTCCTTTTTATAAGAAGACATTTTCTATGCTATAATTTCTATAATTAAATACATGTGATATCTTATTAAATAATTAGCATCAAACAAACAATATAATTATTATTCTCAGTGAATAAAGATTACTTATTAAATGAAAAGATTGAAAAAATGATTGACAACCAACAAATAGGTGGCGATGTGCACTAAGTAGGTTATGTAAATCGGCATTAAACAGAACAAGAAGAAGGTAGTAGAATGGCGTGCTTTTTTCGTGTCTGTTTCCACGATGAATCATCGATTCCTCGCTCTGTTGAGAATGTCTTGTGTGTTAACCGGGAACATACTCTGGGTTGACTGAACTTACTCCTGGACACATTTTTGGAACCAGCATACCTCGAGTAAGCAAGGTTTGGGTTAATCAACTGAGAGTTCAGGGTATATGTGACAGTAAGTTAACCTTGCTTTCTGGAATACCCCCCTGCGTCAGATCGTTGTCAATAATCACAGTGTACCCACTGTGTCCTGCTCCCTGCCTTGTCTTGACTGGTTCTGCTCTTCCCTGCTGGTTTTTGGATGCAGAGTTTTCCCCTACGGGGTAGATTTTGTTTGTTTTTGTTTTATTAATAATAAAAAGCCCATTTGTTCTCTGCATCATTGAGTCCTCGTGTCATCGCTAACCAAACCTGACAAGATTACAGCAAACAATGACCCAGATTATTTAAATGTTAAGCAAGCAATCTCATTGGCTGCAGGGTCAGCAGAGACCAATCAACTTGTGCCATGCGGTGATGTGATTGCTAGCAGATTGCATGTAAAGGACCTACCAGCCTGCACCCTCTAGACTTTCATTACTGAACTAAATATTTATCAGATGGACTCCATTTATCACTTTCTCTTGGTGTTACCACTCCATTATGACAGTGAAATCTTACCATGATAACATGAACATGTATTTGTGAGTTTCAGCAGGAGCTGCAACAGAGGAATAGAGATAGCAAGTTGGTGACAGTGCCATTATAACAGCAGAGGGGACTGGTGAAAGACACTGGCAATTAGAGGCAATGGCCCATATGGAGTTCGGTTTGCATCAGCTCTTAGGCAGAGGCAATAAAAACATCTGCGGACCACAGGAGCACAAGCCTTCAGAAAACAGCATTAAATAGGCCATATGCTGCTATTTCTTTTGGAGTCTGCACTAATTCAGATTCAATACTGATCGCAGTTCACAACATTTGACAAGGGATGATTGGGACACCTGCAAAATAATGTAGACCCTCAGGAAACACAAGATAGAGAGGAAAGAAATGCAAATACAGCTAAAGTGAGTGAAAGAGCAAACATAAAATGTTTATAGAGATTTCAGACATGAATAATAGTAGAGTAGGTAATATTAATTATAATAGTAGAATATAAATAGGTGAATGAAAAATAACACTAGCAATTTTTTAAAATTTTTATATACTGCAGAGCATTTGTGTTGAAAACTATACAGTATTATGGGTTGTGAAAGAGCTGTTTTATTTGATATTTATTTATTATGAAGTTTTGGATCTGTATATTATTATTATTTATTTTTTCTTGTAAATTAATTTTATCCTTTAATGTTATCTCTTTTTTACATTTTAAAAAAATCTCAGCAACTTTTGAATGGTAGTGTTGTGTTCTGCATTATTATGTCTGTACAAATGTACAAATATTTGTAATGCCAATTAAACACATTAAACTAAAACAGCCATGAAAATGAAAAGAGAGCAGATTAAATCTGACTGGATACTACAGCGATGCTACAGTTGATGGTTTGTTAACTGTCTTGCTCAATTGCCTTGTCTAAACGAGGCTAACCCGTGGAGCTGTCGAACGAATCTAGTATTTCTTCTTTTGTGAAAGTCCTGCTTGCTCCACAAATCAACTTCTGTTTGAGAACCCTTGAGTGAATCAAGTGTTTGCGCAAAAACGAGGTCCTAGCAGTCAAGCACATTTCTCATTATTTAAGAATCAAAGACATTTTTTTTTTAATGTAAGGGGATGGTCATGAAACAAGATGGGATGGCGGTAACTTACTGTTGTTTGTGTGATAGCTCCTGCTCCTTATTAACCAGATCCTGTTTAAGGCTGGCCAGCATCTCCACCGACACGTCCACTTGCCGCGAAAGCTCTGTGGCCTTGTCCTCCAGGTCTTGCTTCTCCTGACTGAGCCTTTCACTCTCCAGTTTTGCCTTTTCCAGCTCCGAGCTTTTCCTCTCCAGCTCTGCCTGAAGACGGCCAACACGCGCCGCAATCTTTTGCTCCACCTCCTCCGACAACTTCTCGAGCCTCTCGTCCAGCTCAAGCCTCTCAAACGCTCGAGCTTTCAACCGAGCCAGGCCCTCCTCATAAGCCGCCTCCACCGCACTAGCGGCCACGTTAGCAGCCACCGCCACAGCATTGTTCCCTGTGGAGGACAAGGCGTCGCCGGAGCTCATGGCTGTCTTCACCAGGATCTCACCCAGGGGAAACTCCACATTGGGCAGGTAGCAAGCAGTAGACGAGGGGGCAAGGCCGAGCTCTTCGCCCGAGCAGGGCAATTCGCGGTATGGAAAACGAGATTCGGCGGCCAGGGCTCCGTCAGCCACTAGGGGGAGCAGCGCAGCAGCATCGCATACGCTGTTGGACTTGGACAGCACATATAGGGTCTCGTAGGTGTGGTTGTACTCCAGATGGGCGCGTAGAGAAGACAGACTTCGAAAGCGCTTGTGTTCCCCACAGCGAGGACAACGGTACGGCAGGTCCAAAGAGGCCATTCCACGCTCCCGTGGCTGCCAGGATGGAGCAATCTGCTCACGCCACCAAGCGCTGCCAAGAGCACGCAGGGACAGCGGCCGGGCACCACAGAGGACCACTCATCTCAGACCCGCTGGGTTTGGTACAGGCTGAGCGAGGAACAGGGGATCATCACACATGCTCCTTCTGAGTCACAAGTTCTTAAATTAGTTCTTCAGTAAGGTCTTGACTGCTGTTAGGCCTCTTTCTGGTGCTTAATCTGTCTTCCTCAGGGTCAAAACCTTTCGTCCTAGTAAAAGAGGGAAAAGGAACAACACAAAAAATGAACAAATATTAACTAGGTATGCATACAGTAAGTATTTTGGCATATAAAGCAATAAATGGTAATTAGATTTTTTTAAGCAGATATGCTGGCAGATATCAGTCTACATTTTGTCAATTTAAATACTGTATAGTGCTTTTCACAATATATGTGTTTAAATCAGCTTTACAGAAATTCATTATGTTAACGCTTTTTTTAATACCTTAATGCCTAATTGTCAACATTTAATGTAGCAGCTTAGAGCTGAGAGAGTTTAGAGTCTAGGCTTGCTGTGGTAGTCAGTGTTACTGGTGTTACACGGTGCTCGGCCATACACTGATTACATTACTTGCCGATTTCAAAACACTGCTTCAGGAAGTTTCGGAGTGTTATGAATCAGCATATCGAATCATGATTCGGATCGCGTGCCAAACCGCCAAACTGCTGAAATCACCTGACTTTGGCGCTCCGAACCGCTGATTCGACGCGCTGATTCATAATGCTCCGAAGCTTCCTGAAGCAGTATTTTGAAATCGGCCATCACTATATAAGTCGTTATTTTGTTTTTTTGCCACACCAAAAATATTCTCGTCGCTTTATAATATTAATATTGAACCACTGTACTCACATGAACTGATTTAAATATGTTTTTAGTACGTTAATGGATCTTGAGAGAGGAAATGTCATTGCTGGCTATGCAGGCCTCATGAAGCCATCAGATTTCAACAAAAATATCTTAATTTGTGCTCCGAAAATTAAGGTCTTACGGCTGTAGAACGACATGAGGGTGAGTAATTAATGACATTATTTTCATTTCTGGGTGAACTAACCCTTTAATTTATCAGACCAATACAGATGACATTAAAAGGTCACATTTATGGATACCAATATGACTACAAATTTTGCAAGTACTGGAATCTTCTGTCACAATATCTTGTGAGTATACATGGCCAATAAAGCTTTCTGATTGAGATGTTAAGCAAACTCAGTGAGAACAGTGTGTGCAGACATGCCTGCAACCTGATGAATACAAAAAGCTGATGTCAGCTCACTGGAGGCACACATTTATATTTGTGTATTGCAATGTACTGCAAAGATAGAATTAACCATGGGTTATATATAAATCTGCTCCTGAATTGGAAATTCCTTTAGTCAATTCTAACATCCTTGGTCTTTCTTTGGACAATTTCCACTACTCTGCATGCATGAAGTAGAAAAATAAACAGTGCATGGAAGTGTACAGTGATAAAAAATAACCACAGGATAATTTAAAGCATGAGTTGAGTAGCACACGACTTTAAGTTTGCTAATCTCTCTGAGTGGTTTCAGCCACTAAGGAACTGAGAATGGACTGATTTAGCAGAACATTTCTATGCACTAATGGAAATTAACATATTCTGTCCAGACTTCTATCAAGAAAGTATATCTTTCAATATGCCACACTACACAGTCATTACTCAATGTACTGTTTGGCAGTAGATCAAGGAACAGTCTCTTAACAACACTGAAATGGACAAGGAAGCACCTATTGAGTGAAATTAGTTGTTCATATGCCATGACAGTTCATCTAACTATTCCCAAAGAGACACTTCATCAACATAAGACATGTCTAAATGTGTAATGGATCCCCATTAGTGTTCCACAATCTTCTATACTCTTCCAATTCCCACCCTTTTCATTCCCACGATATTGCGAACAATGCAGATAGGAATGGGTATAAAATGGAAATGATGGGTATTTATTCTGCACACATGATCCTGAAATGAATTTCAGCCAAGGCTCCAGTGAAAGAGAGAGTCATATATTCATTCAACTAGGGATTAGATGAGCACAATTCCCTAAAATTAATCCAAGATACTGAATCAAATAATCTGCCATGGCAGGTCATGAGCAGTGCATTTAACAAGCAATATCATGGAGTACAAGTGGTTTAGCCACCGCTAAATTGTCCAGCAGTCTTTGCTTTAAAATTTTATTTCTCATTTGTGTTCTAAATAAAATTTCGTTATTATTTTTTAAGCCTTGATCTAGGGATGCACAATATTGAAGAAAAATGTGATATGAAATAACTTGTTAAATAATGCGATATTCGATTTGATAATGATTTAAGTGTGTAAAATAAATGTAAATTATATTTAAATATATTTAAACTGAAAATGATATAACCAACATACATGTTTCACATTCTTTTTGTGAGAAGAAAGCATCCCTTCTGAAAGTGGACAGCAGTGTTTTACTGTAGCATTACATAAAAAGTAAGTGTCTCTTTAACGTCAGTGTAAACCAGGTTTTTTTTTAGGGTTTCAGGCCTACAAGGTTAGTTTGTTGTAGGTAGGCCTACAGGGTTAGTTAAAGGGTTAGTTCACCAAAAAATGAAAATTCTGTCATTAATTACTCACCCTCATGTAGTTCCACACCTGTAAGACCTTCGTTCATCTTCAGAACACAAATTAAGATATTTTTGATGTTTTTTTATCCTCCATAGACAGCAATTTAACAGAAACGTACTGAAGACATCATTAAAACAGTCCATGTGACTGCAGTGGTCACGTGGACAAAACAAAAACAAAGATTTTCTTCAACAATATCTTCTCTTCTGTGTCATTCTCCTACAAAAACAAAACAAAAATAACAATTTTCTTCAACAATATCTTCTCTTCTATGTCATTCTCCTACACAGATGTTTTTTTTTTTTATCCTCCATAGACAGCAATTTAACAGAAACGTACTAAAGACATCATTAAAACAGTCCACGTGACTGCAGTGGATCTACCTTAATGTTATGAAGCGATGAGAATACTTTTTGTGTGCAAAAACAAAACAAAAATAACGATTTTCTTCAACAATATCTTCTCTTCTGTGTCATTCTCCTACACAGTTTACGTTCAGCGCTTCCAGGTTCTACGTCAGAACGCCAAATCATTATTAGCCGGCTCCTGCGTCAGCATCAGACGCATGCGTTATGCTGCTTACGTGAACAGTGTCGGCCAATACTGAGCTACCTAAATTTGTGTTCCGAAGATGAACGAAGGTCATAAGGGTGTGGAACGACATGAGGGTGAGTAATTTTAATTTTTGGGTGAACGAACCTGAAGTGTCACTTAAAACTTTAACATTGCTACAAAAATGTTATATAATATTATAATAACTGTTTTCATCATTGATATTAATAAATGTTTATTGAGTACCAAATCAGCATATTGGAATGATTTCTGAAGGATAATGTGAAAGTAATAATGCAGAAAATTCACCTTTGTCATCACAGGAATGGATGAACAGATGGACTATATAGAGATCAGAAGTTCTAAATCAAAAAGTTCATTTCATTATAAATTTACATCAGACAACACCCTACTAACAAATAATTTTAAACCACCAATCTGATTTCCATTGTTCAGGGTAGTCCGTTATGATGGGTTTAGACTTGCCAGCTAGTCAGTTTGGGAAACATCCTAAACCTGCTTAAACCAGGTAAGACCAGTAAACCACCTTGGCCTGGTTTACAACTATTTCATTTTTCCAGGAATTTAGTCTGAGGTAATAAATGGAGTGTGATTTCAGAAGGATTGCCATTGAGCTGGGTTGATATCTCATTGCAGAAAAAGTGAAAGAAGGAAAACAAATCTGACAACATGCTTAAACAATCATGTCAAAACCTAGACCACATCTGCTGTCCTTGGCTCATCAAATGACGTTTGGTTACCTTAGTGGTAATTTTCCTAGTTTCTATCCCACGGGGTACAAAACATGGGCTATTGCCCTGAGGATGCTTGCTGATTTAGGGGCATCATCATTATATCATCTATTGTGACACACATTTTAAAGTGCAGAAATACACGCGAATCCTCAACCTGTGCAATCATATTCATTATATGGATGTCTTCATATGTCATTCTGTCAGGAGTGCACATCATTATAGGTACTTGGTATCATTCTTGGTCTGTTTCTATTGTGCCACAAATGATCTCTGTCTGGGTTTGTATCTCTCTATAACCTCCTTCCTCCCTTAGCTGAGGAGACAGAGAAAACCTTTTCATTACTAAGGGGGCTTGAAGACTCTCTCGTCTCAGATCTGTAATGGGATAACAAAAGACTTCTGATTAAGGCCTTCTTAACACGCATTAGCAGCAAAAACATAACTAAAACCATTAAAGGGCTCTTTTAACAGCAGCCATTTAAGCCTGAGATATAGCCCAGTGCTATCAGAGGTTATGAAAGAGCGGCTACATCACGATCAACATTCTTGCAATCAGCTCTGACCTTGATGACAGAGAGCCGTTTGAATCTTGCAAACAAACTGCTGCTTTCAAGATGGAGGTCCATTGTTGCCAGGGATACAAGCTCAGAATGAGAAGCACAGTAATAAATGGATACAAACAAGCCAGCCAGTAATGATGAATCCTCAGAGAGAGGTAACAAGGAAAGGAGAATGATGTGGAGAAGTCAAAGAATACAGGACGAATGCTGGAATGGACTGAGAAGAGAGTAAATGACAGTGGATTCGTTTTCGTGGAGATAGGTGTATGCAGAGAACTCCAAGAGAACATGTTCCAATCATTGAAAGAATGAGAATATTGTGACATATATATTTGCAATAGGGATATATTGTTACTATTTTGGTTATTGGCTGAATTTTTGTATTTATTATTTTACATTTAATTCCATATTTTGCGATTTAGATCGCCTTTACTGTCATCTAATGCTCGCTTAGGGTGTGTTCACACTTGTAGTTTGGTTCTCTTGGTTCTTTTGGTCCAGACCAAAAAAGAAAATGATACATTTACTCCTGGTTCGCTTAGTGTTCACATTGTCATTTTTAACACCGAACCTAAAGATACAAAAAAAGGAAAGAGAAAAAAACGTTTTAATGACATATATTTTGTGAAGTAACTTACCGAACATCCAAAACAATGCTGTGTGCTGGGATAAACACTCGTTGTATGTTTATTGGGAAGCGGAGAGTTATCTACCTTTTTAGGCGTCTTGGTCCGCTTGTTTGTTGCACACCAGGTTTCAGAAGACAGCGTTTACACTTATTTAAATGAACTGCACTAACAGAGCAATCACACAGCTCGTTTTAATCGAAGCAAACCTGCCAAGTGTGAACACACCCTTAAAGGTAACATTTAAAAATGCTAATAATTTAACAACACTGTTAAATATAATCTTTTTTTAATTCACTTGTAGCATTTAAAATGACAGATGTTGTGTTTATTTTTTAATTGTAATTTATTTAGACAATATAGTATAGATTAAAAAAGTATAGACCTTAATATCAGCTATTTATTGGTTAACATTATCACTATCGTACTCAATATCAGTACATCTCTGATATGCAAGGCAGAAATATGCATAGTTTGTTCATGTTCCTGCTTTGCCTTCAACAAATGAAAAGCCACGCCCATTCCAAATCCAAATCTCATTGGACCTCTTGCTTATGTTTAATAAACAAAGCACATGGACTGGAAGTGATTGAAGGAAAACCATAAAAGGGATTGTATCTAAAAAGTATCAGGGACATCGTGAAATTACGTGTTGTGAGAAAGCACACAAATAATAGGCTTTATTTTTAGTGTACTGATTGGCTGCACTTTTGTTACGTCTTTCATAACTTTCAATTTGTGGATGGAAAAAAAATATTGTTACATTGTGACTGGCTGAGACATGGTTTTAGCATCTTACTGAAAGGTTCATACATATGCAAATCACGTGTCCACGTCATTAGGCGTTATTATATCAGGTCATGGTGAGCAATGTTTTCTGTATTTTTATGCCACATCAGTGCATTACATAATTTTCAGGATGACATCTTTGAATTCTATTCATGGAATAGAAAGAGGCTTTGTACAAGCTGAATGCTGTCATTTCATCCATTGAGCCAACACAATTACATTTTTTATATTTATTTGCTTTTTATGTCTAGGAAAATAAACTGAACAGTCATAGTATTGTAAGCCTACATATTATTCATATTATTAGGCCAAGGATAAAATTTTGTCTGATCCTTGTTACATAAATGTATAATGCATAATGCATTTCACATTTTTATTTATGAAGTGAGCACTTAGGCCAATGAGTGACCTCTCTTAAACTGCTACATCGACAGCTCATAGCACTCATTCTCGTCTCTGGAACTGCTGGTTTCTCCTCAGTGAGTAAAGCCACAAACGCAAGCATGATCACACAATGCCCCTGTGATTTAAAAGTAGTAGCCAAAATAGCTCACCCTTTACAGTCCATTGTACTTTGGATCATAAATCTAGTTTCAGCAAAAGAGTGACAACAGGCAAATAACTCTGACTCTATTTGATATAAAGAGAAAAGCAGAAAAGCACCAAGCTACAATGCAACACAATTCCACTAGATTAACATTCAATAAACATGCTGTTATGCCTATGTTTTCTTTTCTTTTTTTTTTCTTTTTTTAATCAAGGTACACTATGTAAATTTTTTTTTTTGAGTCAATGAGTCAATACATCATTAATCCTTCTTCTAAAACGTGTTTTTGTCTTACCCTGATTCACTATGGTAAGCTTATTATAAGTGCTTATAGTGTCTGTTGGGTGGTTTTCGCAAGAAATTGCGTACATGCGTCACTCGCCCATGTGTGTCTCATCATTCCCGTAAATTGACGTGTGTATGGTGTTGGAGTGGCATAGGTTAGTTGTCACAATGAGTGAGAAAGGTTGACATGGAGCAGCTGAATCTTGAACTTCTGAGGAATCGCCCATTTTAAAAAGACACCGAACAGAGGAGAGTCTGCTGGCATAAAGAGAATGTGACAGAGCTCGTGTTAAAAGGAGAATCAACACTGGCTTTGCTTTTCGGTGATGGCGAGAACTGAGGGATTTTTCATTACTTGACGGGTGAGTAAGGTATTTTATTGATCAGATAAATTGCCATATGTAACTCTCTAACAGAGTTCTTTTTAAAGCATTCTCTGTTGTGAAGGGTCATTTCATTATGGGTTGTTGTAGCGCTGTGCTGGAATTTATTTTCAAGGAAGTACCGTGTTATGGGTATAGAAACAGTAACGTCTTCAGCTAGTCAGCCTGAGATCCTTTCTAAACTAGAGATTCGATTCATAAAGCTCCAAAGCAGTGTTTTGAAATCGGCCCAATACTATATTGTTGAAAAGTCGTTATTTTGTTTTTTTGGCGCACAAAAAGTATTCTCGTCGCTTTATAATATTAAGGTAGAACCACTGAACTCACATGAACTGTTTTAAATATGTTTTTAGTACCTTTATGGATCTTGAGAGAGGAACTGTCATTGGTGGCTATGGAGGCCTCACTGAGCCATCAGATTTAGTCAAAATATCTTAATTTGTGTTCCGAAGATGAATGAAGGTCTTACGGGTGTAGAACGACATGAGGGTGAGTAATAAATGACATTATTTTCATTTTTGGGTGAACTAACCTTAAATAAGAAACAAAAAAGAAAACTACTCATCAAGCATTTTCATGGGTCTTTAAGGGAAATTTAAAGCTCAGTATGCAAATTTAGACACAGATTGTGTACCTGAAAACTCAATTCACATAATGCATAATTCATAATACATATTTATGATCTTACTGGGCACATTTCATTACATAAAAATAAAATAATTTGTTTTGCCTCTGAAATTATTTTCCCAATAGCGCCAATCTGTCTTAATTTTCAAATCAATTCAATCAATTCTCAATTAATAAAATCAAGTGCCCAGAAATGCATTACAGAAGGGTCAGTCGATCACAAGTGGTCCAAAAAGTTAGTTGCATGGCCATTTTTCATTTTCCTAATTTATTTCAGTGTGATTAACTCTATGTATTTGTATTGCAAAACCACCAGTTTTTTATTTTATCGATATTGGTTTAATCACAGCAGCCATCTTTGTGTTATACAGACATTTACAGAAACTCCAGTATCTCTCATCAGGATGGTCCAAGCTTCTTGAAACACAAATGATCTACTGAGCACATTTGACTTACATTAAACCACTTGAAATAGACTAAACCAAAGTAAAACAGGTTGTCAATGCCATTTCAAGTATAGGCAAGAAGGTAATAAAAACTTGAGGTCCTTGTAGACATAAAGGAGCACAACCAGAAGAGCAAGCTGGCATAGTAGCAGAATCACAAGGACAATGCTACTGCTTGTATGAAGCATGCAAAAAATCTGCTAAACTGAAGACAGTGAAGGCCAAGGCTGCTCAGGATGGCCGATTCCAAAAGTTGAAGCCCCACTGGCGAAAGACTTGTCTGGCTACTATTGATCCATGGGATTTCACTGAGCCAATTATCCCTCATTACCCACAGCTCATCGCATGCCACTAGTCTGGGAAGACATCCCAATAAAACACTAAAGGCCCCCTCACACTTGCATTTCTGTATCACTAGCTGATGCAGGCCAATCGATTTCACAATTATGTTATTTTCCATACAGGTTAGCAAACATCCACTGAGTGCACTGTTTGTTGTGGTTCAGTTGTTAGGAAGGACACACACTAAAATAACACATTATTATTGTGTTAACAGATGCAATTAACAAACATAACTACTGCATTATCTCGCCTCTGTGTGTTTTCCATTTAGATATTTGAGTTTAATCACCACCAGTAGCCTGTGGTCAATCCTCTGTGCACTTTAAACACATTTACACTGCTCTCTGAAGCACACTGAAAAAAAAAAAATACTGTAGGATTTACTTTAAAAACAATTTTTACTCAGAAATTGCTAGTAAATTTTGCAAATAATTTTAAAGAAATGGCAACACATTGAACGACAAATTTTCAAATAGACTGAATGGAATTGTATTTTCTTGTAAAAAACAAAAAACATACACCAATAATCTTCAAAAAATATTTTTACAGTATAGATTTGGTCAATTTGAACCGTTATGCAGATTTGTGAAATACAAAACACACCCAAGAGCCAAATGGGAACTCTCTGGAATTACACTTTGTGCAGCTCCGCTAAAACAATAATTATTCCATAATTTTTCCACCAACTGAATTGATTTAATTGAGTCTGTCAGGCTTCCTAATCAGCTACCTAAAGGTGCAGAAATAAAATACTTTTATGACTCTGTTTACTAATATTCATTTACAATGATCTGATCAATGTGGTGTGCACTAAAGACAGTGTAACCAAAAAGTTTGGTGATCTGAAACACTGAATGATCACTGAAATGTTTGTGACCACATGTCATTTGTAGTGTAAAAGATAATGCATTCTAGACACACTGAACGATGGCCTACTCACCTGTCAATCAATCATTTCACTACAGAAATGGTTTTAAACATTATAGGGCCTACTGATAAATGTGTAATTTGAAAGTTACTTTGGATAAGTCCTGTGTCAAATCAGTAAATGCAATGTATAGCCAAAAATGTAATAGTATATAATATTTAAAATGTGTCTTTATTGTATGTTTCAGGACTAAACCCATTTTTACACAGGAGGACAACAATAACTGACCAAATAGCTCCCATAAACCCAGTCAAAACTCTACTTCCTTCAAACAATAATTACAGAATTCAATATCCTTACAAGGTCTTATAAAGCAAATATTTTTAGATTCGTTTTGTTAATTTTAGAAAGCAACTTGTTACGCATTTCCCTGACAGAACACGTGAAATCTGAGATAACGTGACTCCATACAGGAGGTAAACAAACCGGTAGTGGGTATGCTTGAGATCAATAGCAAATCAGACACAGGGGACCACCAATGTCAGAAGCAGCAAATAATACTATGTCTCACTGTCATTTCTCATTAACTCGTATTAAAATCATGCAGAGCTAAAAAAAAAAAAAAAAAAAGAGGCAGCACTGACAAACATGGACTTCTTTACAATACTATGGGAAATTACATATACACTGGCTCTCACAGTCTCAATCAATGTTCTTTTATCAGTAATTAAATGCAAACTGGATGAAACAAGTACAATTACACTGCAGTTTGTAACTAAAGATAATTGTCTGGACCAACATTTTAAATATACTATTCTATTTGGTTATCGGTTCTTTATTACCACTAAATACCGACTTTTTTTTTTTTTTTTTTGGAAGTCTAAAAAACTGCATTACGCCTCATACACCATTCAACAGGAAAAAACAGTGTTTACAGGTAAAGTGACTTATTATAGGCTATTAATTGTTTGCGTAATTACTCAACTTTTCACTCAACAAAACGAACTGGAAGTAAAACTGTAAAAAGTGTTGATAAACTAATTCAACTCCATTAGCCTACTATTAACTGTCCACACTATCTGGAATCATCCAGACACGGAAAAGGCCGGCGACATTATGGCCATGTTTACGTAGGCAGCAGAAAATGCTGCCTAGTTAGGCAGCTCACTAGGTTTTGAGATACAACCTATCATTTCACGGGGGATCTCTCCCTAAATGATCAGGATTGCGCTCCGTGTCATTGACAGCTGATGCGGTCGTGGGCAAACATGTCATGTAAGATAAGGGTGGAGGTACTAAATAATCAGAAATGGAGCTCATGTTCTCGTTCTCTTGGGTACGTGGATGTGAGAAATGATACCGCATGCGGCTCAACCTCTTTTCATATTAACCGTGGAGATGCCACATTTTATGAGACTAATAATAATAATAATAACGCAATTCAAGCATACCGACCATGGGCATATATTTGGAGGTATGTTACCTCGCTGCAAATTCGCGCCCGACGGCGCAACCACGGTTCAACAGATTTTCACCATTTTTCTCCAATAACGTAGGCGAGTCGCGGTACAAATCCGTCTCCTCGAGCCCCTTACATGACCGCCGCTTGCTAATATCAGCAATACAGATGCCTAGAAACACGCCGTTCCCATTGTCACCATCCAAAACATGTTACATGTGTCAGAAAGTGTGCCTCTCACCTCGCAGATCTGTGCCCATTTTCCGCCCGTGCCCAGCAGCAGCCGCTCCAGCAGGATGACGTCACGAGCGCCACTCTCTGCAGCAGAAGACGAGCGCGAACACGCGTCGCGTAGCGCAGGGAAATAATAAAGAAGGGGCGTGTGTGACGCTCACCGCAGCGAGCAGAATACATGCCCTACTTGTCCTGCCTGGAGTCGGGGTTTGAGGTGACTGTGATTCAGCTTTTTTAAAGCTGTGTATTGAAGATAAAAAGCATTCATTGCGGATTGTTTTTATCGTCCGGCTGAAAATGAAGGTACGCCACACAGTGTAGGCTACATTTTTTGTTTATTACATTCAGTCGTCATATAGCCTAGCCTAGTTTTAACTTTTTCATACAGAGACTCCCAAATTACTAAAATATAGCTAGTAATTATTCTTGCATAAATACCTATTTATACTTTGTAAGGAAAACATTAAACTTGATAGGCTATTGTGAAGACAAAATTAAATATCGGCTTTTATGTTATTGTCATTATAGCCAAAGATTGTTAAAAAATATTATCTGGACAGTATTATCTTATTTAAATATTATTTTATTTGCTTTGTATTAAGCTGACAGTGTACCTTTTACAGACCAGTGTAATGTTAGGCCTATAAACATCAATATAAATATG
The DNA here is from genome assembly GCF_019924925.1 of Ctenopharyngodon idella. Lineage (NCBI taxonomy): Eukaryota > Metazoa > Chordata > Actinopteri > Cypriniformes > Xenocyprididae > Ctenopharyngodon > Ctenopharyngodon idella. Next base: position 35,508,069 of record NC_067220.1, read on the forward strand.
TTCAGTTCAGTTGAAATGTATTGGATAGCAGTTATAGCCTACAAAGAATAGCATTACAGTCAAGTGCCTACTAGAAACTTTTTTAGCTCAACGGGTACAGCATGGTTCATAGCAAACACAACGGTTCATTTCACAGGGAAAACACACATGCTGATGAAAATAAAAAGTGCTGCTTACCTCAAATGCACAGTAGGTCGTTCTGGACAAACCATTCGCCAAATTTAACCTAGACACTGCGGTGGATACCAAGCTTCTTTTCCCGACCTGGACGTGCATATTAAAGGAAAGATTCTCCTGAAATGAAGTCAAAAGGAGAAGAGAGCTCTAATGTAGGCTAAAGCAATTACTTATTAACGTTGTCCAGGCTTAACATTTGTTATTTGTGCCGCTGAATAGAAAATCAAAATTGTCTAATCTTTGGTCTGTTGTCTTCCAGAGGTTTGTTGTTTGATAATGTTAAACAGCTGATCAAATATGTAACAAGCGCAGTGCAGAGATTCAGAAGCAACCTTACAGTTTGAACCCTGAAACAAAGAGCAAAAACTTGGAGGACAGCGTTACAGTAAGACAACAGTAGGACATTAGCGCCATCTTGTGGTTGCAATATAAATATGCACGAGGTACTATCTATCTATCTATCTATCTATCTATCTATCTATCTATCTAATCAGCACTGGTACTTCAACCAAAGCCACTACAGTTTTGTCCCACTATGAGCACAGCATGTCATAGCAGACATGATCTACAGTAACAGGTATTTCATCAGACCTTCATCAGTTCCCTTAACCTCACTCATCCGTTTTCTTACAGATAACAATGTTCTATCTTGTTATCTGCAAGGAAACACTACATGGTTGTGTGTGTTCCAGTGTCCTTGAATAGCCTTTTTAATGAGACCAGTAATTCCTAAACACCTGCTGCATATGAAACACTGTCATCTTCAGCACTGCTCAATTAAAGGAAGTGTTCTCCCCTTAACCCTTCCACGCACACACAAAACACACGCACACACACACACACACACACACACACACACACACACACACACACACACATTCTCTCTACAGTCTTTTTAATTCAGACATTTCAAAAAGTGACAACCACACTATGGGCTAATTACTAGCCTGTCATCTACCTTTGTATTTTGATGGATTCCATTCATGACGTGCTGTGCTTTTCCATAGCTTTTTAGCAATAAATGCTTACTGAGGATATTATTAGCTTCTGTTTGCTTAGCAACGATAGCATGTGTCTGAAATGTGTCGTGTTTTTTCTCTGTAATTTAAACACTGAGACATTGGAGACATGCAGGATTGGAGCTAAGCAAGAAATTAGAATGAAATCTCTTAGCATAAACTGAGCATGATTGTGTATTTGTGTGTAAATGGTATGTTCAGCATGATAATAAAATGTTCATTGCTTTAAAAGCCAAATGGAAATCAATACACCTACAAACAATATGCATTACTCACATCCTGTATTACAAGGGTACTATCAACAGGGGACAGCAAAAGATAGAGCTTCTCAAAGGGGAGAAACAACTGCATGTTCCACAACCACAAAAAGGCTGTTGCATGTTAAGTTAATGAAATCAGGACACAAAGAAATATGAATCTACACACAGTACATGAGTATGTGTGTGCTAGTTTATATAATCAACACAATTGTAGTATTCATTGTTATTACCATAATCTTTATTGCAGGAAAACATTTTTTATACCCAGTAAATAAAATAAAATTAAATATAAATGCAAAATGTAAATATATTCTCTATTTCATTCTTAAAATATTACTGAAAAAAAAAAAAAAAACAGGAATTTTTAGGAAGATATCTGCAATATTCACATCAATATTTGTCACTGACCAGCCAACAGATATACTGAGATAGACTGAGACACCTAAAATAAAAAGCCATTAAAAATCTAAGAATTATATATATATATATATATATATATATATATACACATATATATATAGTTGTTAGTGCTTTTTATTGCTTATATATTTGATGTTAGTGCTGTCAAATTGATTAATCGCGATCAATCGTATATCTAACATAAAAGTTTGTATATACTGTATATATGTGCGTGTGTGTGTATAACTACAAAATTTTATGTCGATTTTAATCGATTTGACAGTACGAATATATACATTATGCTATATATGTCATATATGCTATATATATATATATATATATATGTATGTATGTATGTGTGTGTGTGTGTGTGTGTGTGTGTGTAACGGAGGCCAGCTAGTAGTCGCTGTGCGAGTAAACCTCACTCCTCTGATTTCAAGAGATACTCTAGCTACTAGCTGGCCCCCGTTACATATATATATATAAATATATATATATATATATATATATAAATTCAGAATCTGAATGGAATACTGGTTGATTTCACACATGCGCACACACACACACACACACACACACACACACACACACACACACACACACATATATATGTTTGTGTGTGTGAAATCAACCAGTATTCCATTCAGATTCTGAATTCACAAGAAGCCGCACTGAAAATACAGCAAACACTTAAAGTTTGTTTTCTCTGTGAAAAATTTGTGATCCAAACAATGAAAAGGCAAGTGTGTGCTAATAATATGACTCAAGTGGCCATTGAGCATAATGAGAGGATAAAACTAACAAATGGGACTTAAGAGAAGGGCATGATTTTAACCAGCATACAACATGCATTTCAACCTAGATTAGGCACCAAATGCACAAAACCAGATTTCGAAGATTGTTGGCTTACTGAAGACTTTGCAGAATTTCACAGGCAAGCTTGTGCACAAAAAAGTCTAGTAATCTTTACTAGACTCCGTTAGTGACACTGTGCAGATAAATGTGTGAAAATCACGTTCAGCAATGACAATAGTACAGACCTCTGCATTCTTAGCTTGAGCCACAGATGTTGCCATAGTAACAGAGTATATCTTATCAAGTATGGCTCTTGTGTGTGTGGTTTTTTTTTTTTTTTTCTGGAACTTATTTGGGCTTTCAGTGTAGGTATGACAACAGGCTGTTGAGTTGTTACACTGATTTGCATGTTAATAGATTTAACAACTATGGTGTGTTTGTTTTAACCTCTAGCAAGGGTTCGCATCCATTGCAGTTATATAGCCTGAATTAGGATCAATATGGGCTTTTATGTAAATGGTATAAGATACTTGTAAACTAAAAATAGTCGCTTCAGATGGGAGCGAATCAATGATGATTTTAACATTAGGGTGGATATGGTTGCCAGTGGTATTAACTGTGCATTGAGCCAGTACTTTACCAATTTTTTACACCTCAGAGAAACACATCTAGTTTCATAATGATTAAAATAATGTGCCCGTTTGCATCCTGAGGGAACTGACAATCCCAGGCAGGGATGATTGACAGGTGAAACTGTTCCAATCCATGGCTTTGACACTCATGCAATCTGCCCTGAGCTGTAAGGCAACATTCGTGAATTTCCCCTTCTTACCCCTTGATTCAACAATCTCTGTATAAAACAAGACTGGTGGCCCTTGCATGTCCTTAAAGACTAAATTGTTTGAACCTGTTACACTTTATAGCCCCCGCTCAGCTCAGGGAATCGCCTGGCGCACATCCCATTGTCAAATATAATGAGGATGTTTGATGTGAGGGTACATAATGAGGTGTGCTGCTCTGAACACATAAAAGTACATCTGGCCTATGCTGGACTACTGCCACTTTGAGCCCTGGTGGCCTGAGCAGAAGATTTTTATGGATATCTGATTTGTATAAACTAAAAAACAGATGTAGTTACATATGTTGTATTGTATTTAGAGGAAAAGCATCAGCAGGGTAAAAAACATATTTGTATCCTTTCATATGGTGGATTGCGTATCTCAGTATTAAAGGGATAGTTCACCCAAAAATGAAAATTTGATGTTTATCTGCTTACCCCCAGGGCATCCAAGATGTAGGTGACTTTGTTTCTTCAGTAGAACACAATGATGATTTTTAACTCCAACCGTTGCGGTCTGTCAGTCATATAATGCATTGAAACTATCAATGAGAATAAAAAAAACATGCACAAACAAATCCAAATTAAAACCTGCGGCTCGTGATGACACAATGATGTCCTAAGACATCATTGAAGTATAGACGCGAGACATCACTTCCGTTGTAAGAGCGCGTTCAGACCTCACCAACCGGATGCGCAAGACAGTTGGACATAGTGGTGTATTAGAGGTAAAAAATTATATAAATACTGTTTGGTTTCTCGCACAAACCGATCGATTAGTGTCTTAGGACATCAATGTGTCGTCACGAGCCGCAGGGTTTAATTTGGATTTGTTTGTGCATGTTTTTTTATTCTCATAGATGGTGTTACCGTTTCAATGCTTTATATGACTGACAGACTGCAACGGTTGGAGTTAAAAATCATCATTTGTGTTCTACTGAAAAAACAAAGTCACCTACATCTTGGATGCCCTGGGGGTAAGCAGATAAACATCAAATTTTCATTTTTGGGTGAACTATCCCTTTAATTTTATACTCTACATTACATGAATGAAATGTTAAAGCAATAGTTGGAACTCAAAAGAAGATATTGAAGAAATGTTTTTGTGCATAAAATGAATGTTAATGCAGTCCAAAACAATATTGACGAATTGACTTTTATTGTATGTACAAAAAACACATGAAGGAATTCTTCAAAACTGTAAGTTACCTTATCATATAATGTGAATTTTTTTTTTAAATGGTTCAGCATAACATTACATACAAATTTACTTAGTGTTGAGGGTAATGCATTAGCCTATAAGTAACGTGCATTACGTAATCAGATTACTTTTGCAAGTAACTAGTAAAGTAACGTATTTCTTTTAAATTCACAACAAAATACTTTTTCAAATAAGTAACACAAGTTACTTTGTTTTCCCATTTATTGACCGAGGCCCGTTTACACTAGTGCGTTTTTGTTTTAAAATGGCTTTTTAAAATGAAAACAATCCTTGTCTACACTGGCGATTCCACAGCGTTTCAGAAACGATTTCCGTCTACACTACACTAAAGTTATTTGACTACACGGCCGAAAACGCATGTCATATGACTGTTCATGCACACTGGGCATGTGCGTACAAGTGTAAACAGTTGCCTCTTGCGCATGTAGGCAGCTGCAGTATTAAAAAAATGCAGAGTTTAACTGCACAATGGCTGCTAAAAATTACAACAAAGCCAGCAAAGACTGCAGTTCAGTCTCCATGTTACTGTTTACACGGTCGTCAAGGATACACAGAGCGAACGTGGGCAGCCACACCATCGTTTTCAAAAGTCTCCGTTTTGGTCTGTTTATACTGAAAAGCAACCCCAGCGTTTTCAAACTAAACGGGGTCTGCAGCATTTTCAAAAGTGTCAGTTTTCGAGGTTCGAGGTCCGAAGGTTCGACGTTCGAAAACGTCGGCTTAGCAAAACTTATGCGTTTTAAAATGAAAACGCACTAATGTAAACGAGGCCTGACACCTATATTTCTCTCCATTTTGAGAGAAGTAGTGCTTATTGTAGTTCTATATGTGAACATGAATTGACTCATCTCACTTCCTCAAAATTAATAAAAACACTGAAATGCAAACTCAAAATATTAAATGTTACAAAATGTTAAATAACACAAATGTAATTAATTATACTAATTATACTTTATGTAATTAATCACACTCAATGTATTTGCTGCTGACCTTCGATGATCCATTTCAACTATACTAATAAGCAAAAATGACTTTACATCAACAGCACGTTTGTGTCATACTTTTGTTTTATTGCTGAAGTAAGAGTGTTGAACTTTCTTCTCCTGCACCATTTCACTTTTGGCGTGAAAAGGCCTTTACATTTGCCAAAAATGTTGGTCATTATAAGCAAGCCCAGCCCAGGTGAGAAAAAGTCATGCAAAACTAACATAACACATTACTTTCCATAAAAAGTAACTAATACAGTTACATTTTAGGGAGTAACTCAATATTGTAATGCATTACTTTTAAAAGTAACTTTCCCCAACACAGAATTTACTGTAAAAAACTTTCAAATTTATGTTTTTGTGTATGTGTGTGTGTGTGTGTGTGTTTTTTAAATATATATATTACTATATAATTTAGTGAAAAAGTGAAAACCAGTAAAACACCACTCCCAGAAGTCCCAGAATTATTTTATTTATTTTACAATTTTACTTCTTATTTTTGTCATCTGTAATGTACATTAAAGACTTTTGTGTTATATTATATTATATATAAATTAATTACATGTTTTATATTTATTAATATCTACAGGCACCAATATGCCATGCCGTAATACTGGAAACATTGTTACCATATTTTTAATGGTGAATTTCTGGCAACCATAGCTGTAAGTTTAATTGAATATTTTTGCAGTGTTCAGTCACTTTATATCTATCAAAGCTCAGACAATATAGTATGAGTATGTAGATCCATCACAGGCTGAAATGCAGATATCTATCACTGTAGAAATAAAGATGGACGACGAACGTCATGCCTATGGAGATCTTTGACGTAATCAATTGTTAGACCGAGCCAACAGGATGCCCATAAGTTTTACTACAGGCGTCCTGATACACTGTATTTGGTTAATACTTAACCTGTACATCCTGCCACCAGCCTGTTAGGCACAAAGAAGCAAACAGAGTAGATCAGCCCGGTGAAGGAATGGGGTTCCCTCTTAAGACTGTTTCCCTCACTCAAGTGATCGCCAATGGCAGTAGGCTGACACTTCATGAATGCATTGAGCCATCAATCCAAACCGCTGTCAGCACTCATTTAGAGAAAGACGAGAGAAACAGGATTGAGATCTGTCTCCCACTGACTTCTAATAGATCTGAATGGCCAGCCAACTCTTAAGAGGATGTAAACGGTATCTAACAAGCGGTGAACATCAAGAGATCAAAGGTGCTCCTGCTGGTTGATGTATGGCACCCTTTCATGTGGAATATTTTAAGACAAGAAATAATGTCCAAAACTCTTTGATTTGTCAGCAAAATGAACTAGATTAAAATCAAAGCCGTGAAAAATACCTTGAGTGTCCTTACTGTGAGAAAATAACACATTTACCTAGGTGAAGATTGTGTTGTGTCCAGGGAGTGACATTGTCTTAGCTGGGTATATATATATCCTAATGTAATTTTATACAGAGAATGAAAAAGCTAAATCTCTGTCGGAAACACTTCCTCTCAGTAGTAAATGCTGATAATTACTGTAGAGAAAAGACTACATGTGTCTTCCCAGTGGTTCACAAACATCTCACCTTATGTGGCCTCGTGAGGATAAGAAAAGTAGGTTTCTAAAATAAATAAAAAAATCAGAGCAACTATTGTTTCCTGCTCTGCTTTTAAAGGTAATGTCCTATTTAATTTGCACATACACCAAACATCCAACCCATGTTATCTCAGTAATCAGCATGCTTTAGATGAAGTCAAATAATTACACAATTTCTAATGGCCTGGTAATTAAGGGTATAATTGAAGGGTTTTTCAAAGTGCTCAAGCACTGTAGGATACTAGTGGAGGTCAGTTTCATCTTCTTGGTCTTGCCTACCTAATGATCAAGTAAAGTCTTTAAAGAGCTACTGTGTTTTCACAGCAAGGTCCCCAAAAAGACAGACCACCTCCCACATTTCATGGTCCCCCTTCACTTTCAGTGACAATCCATTTTCAGTAAAAAGCCACAGTGGGAGGGAGTGTACCACAATGTGAAGGAGAGGGGGTGGGGAGATGACAAGGCTCTTACAGTTTCTGCCCAAACAGAAGAAAAAAAATCTTAGTTTGTTTCACAATGCCCTGCATATATTCCCCAAAGACCAATAACAAATAACACAGCTTGAAAACAAGCCGAAAATGAAACAGATTAAACAAAGAATTTAATATTCTTGGTCATCAGTGTGCACCAGAGACGGTTAATGAGGTTATAATGCTCTTAAATCTCCCATATAATGTGTAACACAGATAAGACACAATTATAAAATATTACTTTTGAAATAAACTAATTAGATTTTATAGTTTTTAAAAATTGCTTACACACTAAAAGTGGTACTTGAGGCCCACTTAGTGAAACCATTCACTCAAATGCCTAATCTTCAGACCAAGTCTGCCAAACTGCAAGCACATTATCTGCTTTACACTCAGTTTGTAATTGAAAAACAAACTTTTTGCAAAACACTAAACACAGTTCTCTGCATTAGACACATCATTCAAAACCAACAGCTCTTGTGTTTCATTTGGAAAACACTGCCATTTAAATGCCATTCATTTACCGTTTACCTTCACAAAGATGGATCTCCCCAATTCCATCCCTTCACCAAATTTCACAGTGGGTACGAGACACTGTGGGTTGTAGGTCTAACCATTAGAGGACCAGGTGTTGGGCAAAGCTGAAAACTGGACTCATCAGAGAAGATCAGAATCAGGCAGATCCGTCTTTGTGAAGAAAAAAAATGACTCAAGCCACGTACAAGGTTATCCTGGAAGAAAACTTGCTTCCTTCTGCTCTGACAATGTTCCCTAACTCGAACGATTGGTTTTTCCTGCAGGACAATGCTCCATGCCACACAGCCAGGCCAATAAAGGTGTGGATGGAGGACCACCAGATCAAGACCCTGTCATGGCCAGCCCAAGCTCCAGACCTGAACCCCACTGAAAACCTCTGAAATGTTATCAAGAGGAAGGACACAAGGTCACAAGCTGTCAAACAAAGCCAAGCTGCTTGAATTTTTGTGCCAGGAGTGGCATAAAGTCACCCAACAGCAATGTGACCGACTGCTAGACAGCATGCCAAGACGCTTGAAAGCTGTGATTGGAAATCAGCAATATTCCACCAAATTTTGAATATTCTGAACTCAGTTAAAACATTATAACATTAGTGTTGTTTAAAAAAAAAAAACAATGAATATAAACTTTTTTCCATTATTTGAGGTCTGAAAACATGGCATCTTTTTGTTATTTTGACCATTTTATGCATTAGACACATCATTCAAAACTAACAGCTCTTGAGTTTCATTTGGAAAACACTGCAATTCAAATGCCACACTCATTTTCCAATTACCTACACCCAATGATCATGTGTGAAAACACTTAATTTGTTCACTTAGAAATCAAAACTCAATGTTTTGAGAAGAAATAGATTATTTTTACCCCTTGCATTTGTTTAAAAGGTAAATTTATCTAATCTAATCACTTAGAAATCAAAACTCAATGTTTTGAGATATATGCATATAACCTGAATATGCATACAAGTCATCACCTTTGTTCTATAGCGCTTTATGCAATACAGATTGTTTCAAAGCAGCTTCACAAAAGTAACAAATTCAAATTCATCTGTAAAGCAGCTCTAGCAAGCCAATTGTGTCATTATACAGCTCAAGTCAGTTCAGTGTTGATTCAGTTCAGTTCAATAACTGTAAAGTTCATCAATTGTGCATACATATTGTATATACAGTTTATTTGTGCACATACACGTATGTGTTAGACAAACTCCTGTGCACTCCACTGCACACTGAACAAAAGACATGAGATATTAGTGTTTTACATTTTTTCACATGTGCGTATATATGGCTAATCATTTGATGATTTGTGTGTAGAGATACTATGCAAAAACACCATTTTTAGAAGAGTTAATATGATTTATGAATGAATGAATTAATGTAAAATGTGATTAATAATTGAAAAAGGTCATTTTTTTCTGAACATATTCGTTCACAATCATTAGAAATCAAGAAGTAAAGGAAAGTCAACTAAATCAAACTGAACAAAGAAAAGCAGGTTAACATTATTAAGCGCAAAGCTGTGGATTAAAGAGCAGACAGGTGTCATTATTATCAGCTTCTTGTGTTATACATTAGTGTCAGGTAAACTTTCAACACAAATATTAATTTGCCTATCAAGGACATATTAAAGTTAAAGTGATTATGCATTTAATTGTCATTATATGCTTACCTTGTTTATATTTTTTAGATTAAAGATTAAATGGGACGTTTACATACTTATAGATTGCATAAGTCAAACACACCAATGACTAACAGAGAAGTAAAACTAAAAGTATATATTTTTTTCTCTTTTTTTAAGAGATTGCATGCATATGAATATATACTACCATTCAAAAGTTTGAGGTTGATAAGATTTTTTTAATGTTTTTGAAATAAATTTAAAATATTTTAAATAGCTGTTTTCTATTTTTAATATATTTTAAAATCCATTTTTTTTTCAAGATTCTTTATTGAATAGAAAGTTAAAAAAAGAACAGCATTTATTTGAAAAAGAAATCTTTTGTAACATTATAAATTTACTGTACTTTACTGTCACCAACACTCTGAGATAAACAAACGTTATAGGTTCTACCTAACCATAACATAACCTGTAAATAACATTTTAAGAGTGCACAGGGGGCCACTGTCCTACATTATTTTATCTTTGTAAATTGTATTTTATGTGCAAGTCACTTTGCAGGGTTTTTACCACAAACTTGTCAGTTCTCAAGCATATACCATTGTGAAAATGTCAGCATAAAATGCAACATGTCTGTTCAGACACAAAAGATATATGTGCATACAGCTCATGCACATATAATGGCACCATGATTCACAGGCAGTATTGAGGTATAGTACAGTAAGTGTACGTATAGACTACTCCTGCTGAGACCTGACAGTGTGAGTTAAGCACAACCAACCCACTCATTTGCTAATGCCCTTTTGGAACAGGATTTCAACTATTACATTCTGATAGTGTGGGGGTGGTGGGGGTTGGGGGGTGGTATAAAAAAAATGGATAAACATGCAGGAATTTTTTGCCATATAGAAATCTAGTCTACAAACAATATTAAGCAAAAAAAAAAAAAAAATCTATTAACCCAAAACACAGAGGCCGAAATAATAGGTTATAAAATACCAAATATGTTGGAAATGATTATAGTGGCGCAACACTGGAGCCTGGTTCTGATAGTGGATTCAGATGTGGTAAACTTCATTTGAGGTAACTGTTGCCTCACTGTGGTACTCAATCGTCTGACATGGCATGTGAAACCATTGGCAGCGGGGTGACTGTGACTGACCATATTGTTTTCTCTCTCACACTTAACAATCTCAATAGCTCTCCATATCCCAATACATGTCATGCTGTTTCTTTCTTTTTATCTTAGCCAATTTCATCCTCTCTTTCTCTTTCTTTACCTCTTCCTCTCTTTCTGACACACGCTGACATGGGTGGCCTAAAGTGACATAGCCGTTGCTGGCCAAGCCTCATTACCGCGGCACAAATGTCAGCCACACCACAATCACTGTCCCGCTGAGGACAGAGTAACGGCCTCTACTCAAGGCTTTTTTTGACTTATAACTACAGAATATGTGCTATAAATGCATGAGTATTTTTGCATTTTAGCTTAAAGTGTTGAGTAACTTGGATGATTATCTTAGTATTGGGTTTTGATATATACAACTTGTATATTTACAACAAACTGGAGCAAATTGATGCAGCCTATTTGGATTTGGACTAGTTTGGATTTAGACTATTTGGAAGTTGATTGCAGAGGTTTCCCTCTCACACATTTATGTTTAATCTGAACTTTTATTTTAAATCAGATGTCTGTCATTAGGGGCTTTCACACCAGAAGAACGTTTTCATAGTTCCTATAACTATTGACGGAAGTACCCGCTTTTTGGCGTGTTCGAACATCAGGAACTAGAAATGATTTTAGTCATAGGAATGCCTTTTTTATTAGCTCCTACTTCAAAGTATAGGAACTACCAATAGGAACTACCAGTGATGCAAGTGTACGTTGATTGTCCGAACGCATGCGATATGAAACACCCAGACCCGCCATTTTTAAAAAAGCTGTTTAAAACACAGTTTACATATACTTACTCCAGGAACTAACTCCGCGAACATGGAAAACAGTGATAAATAAACCGACACCAGTCCAGGCACTTCTCAAACTTTACACTAGTTGTTGATGTTGTTAAATGTCTCATTTAAATAACGTCGCACGTCGCTTCAGAGTTCCTACTGCCGGTGCGAATGCAACAAGGAAAAATCTCCCTTAGGGGAACATTTAGTTTAGTTTAAGTGGCTAGATCCTATATAACTGAGTTCCTATAATTACCCATTGCAAAAGCCCCTAATGTAACAATGGAAGCCATTTGTCCTCCATTTGTCAGATTAAGGCTGAAAGTTTGTTTAGTTCACTATTAGAAAGCTACACATTCTAGATAAAGAAAGCAAAGAAGTCCTACCTCAAATTCAGTAGGTGGTTCAGTTTACATGCATTAATTTTCATCAATCCAAATTAATTTAATCGGATTGCAGATTTCAAATGTACTATGCCTTCCTTATATTTTCCATAAAGTTTGCATTTGCTGACTGCAATACTGGATTACATGTACATTACACATACATTTGCAGTGTCAGTAGCGAGCATGTAACCAAAAGCACTTAGCATTTTTACTTTGTTGACATATCTAAAATAAAGCTGGAAAAACTTGTTCTTATGCATTCCTTAGATTTTTTCAGTCTTCTGCACCAAATAGTTATTTCCACTTGGCCCTATGTAAAACACAAATTTTAATTGTTACACATTGCAGTAATATAAAAGATGGAGTCTTTATAATATTGTACATTTATATTGTGAAGAAAGAATCCTAGCAGTGGCCTTACAGAGCATCAAAAATCAACAAAGTTCCATTTGTTGGTGAACTACACAATATCAAAACTAACATTAAACTCACACAATATTTCCTTACTGGCACATAGTGTAACCGACAAAAAGACATGCTTTATTTGTTTGTAAGCACCATTCTCCTGCTTCAAATCTCACATTATTATACTGACAGCATTGCATTAACTCCTAACAGTTTTAAATGAACTGTTCTGGGGTCTAAAGGCTCTTTGCCTCCACCGCACCATCAAGGACAGCTCTGAACTGTTCTATCATGTGATTGAATTGCTTTCAGGCAATTCATCTCACTCAAAATGTTCACCTCTCCATTCCGTTTTGGCGCACTGTGACGCTTAACCCTTGTTGCCATAGTGATGTTTCACCGTGGATAACAGCGGTAGCCTGGACAAGACTCCTTGACCCCTTGGATTAACTTGCCATTTAGTGCGGAATAAAAACACCTCGGCAAGTTCTCGAATCCATCCACTAGTGTCTACCCTGACCAGTAATACTAATGAAGAAATTCGCTTTCGGAACAATGGTGAGAATCAAACACTTAAATGTTTGCATAACGAGCTCTTTTACCTCGCCACTTCTCCATCTTAATCATTTGCACTCTCCAAAACACCCACACCCTTCTTCAGGATCAGAGACAGGACCGTCGGGCCGGGAAGCCATCCGACGAATTAATCCGCTAAGGCTGATTGCCATCAGTAGCTTATGATTATGCACCCTGATTACGAAGCCCACCCGAGGACCATGCTACGCCGGCTACACATCGTCAAGGTGGATATAAAATCACGCAATGATTGCACTGGGACGGATCAATCTAGCGGCCGCATCGTCTTTCAGCTTAGTCTGAAGTGCAACTATGATTAATAAGGTGTACTTGAGACCTATATAGCTAGTAACACTTAACGAGACCTCCGGCTTTTGAAAGTCGGGCTTTTACGCGTCATAAAACAAACACTTAATTTGATGGACATGGAGAATTTCACTGGCAGTGCACTAGAGGAGTTAGACGGACTTGCGACAGACAATGAATATTATGTAGGCTAGAACTGCCTGTTAGTAAGTCACTCATGGACTAAATTTAACTACAACAGACCACTTAACTAACATTTTTATTTGTTTGTTTGTTTGTTTTACTGTAAATAGTTGACTATGTTGACTGATTTAAAGAAAAATGTAGCCTACATAGTGAAAAACAACAGGCAACTCTGCCCCTACAATTTAATTGCCCAAATTAGGCTACTTCTAATTTACAACTAGCTGGCAATGTAGGTATCTGTGCTATAGAGTGCTGCAGTGATTTGTATACCAAACCGGAAGTTAGGCTAGGAAGTTAGTCACCTTGGTTCCCTCGACAAAAGCCCAATAGGATTTTTCCATTGGCTTTCGGATTATTGCATAAAATAAGCTCTGTGTCCAACAAAAGTTTATGATTCTTACACATTTTGTTCATCATAATAATCTTCACAATGAACAACTTTTATGAATTTTGAAGCCTAAAAAAAAAAAAAAAAAAAAGTCCAAACTTAAGGTTTATGTATTTGAATTGCATATAAATTTTTCATCCATTTGGACTGCATAGTTTTAACATAAACAAATTAATAAACTGAATGTGATTCATATTTGTAAGTCATACATAAATGAAACAGGTAAGATTTATGTAATTATACACAGCAAAACACCCAATGTTAAATTAACACTGCCCAGTGTTCATGTGTGTGCACACTACAGAGTTAAAGTACCATTGAAGCAGTGTTGAAGTTAATGAGATAATTAAGTGATGATTGAGCATTAATGATGAACACCTGCTGTTAACAAGCAGAATCACCAAAGGAAAGAGAAACACAAGAACTACAACTTACTTCAGCCACAGCCTTCGATGAAATCAACTGAAGATAAAAGAAGACATTAAATCTCTAAAGATCTGATTAAACAACTCCACAAACAGCATTACCAGCTTCACAAATGGATGGAAAATTTATATGCAATTCAAATACATAAACCTTAAGTTTGGACATAATTTACAAATACAAACGGCAGAAGTAAAAAGCTAAACATAGGCCATAAACGGTCACCACAGTCGCATAATTTTAATGTCACCATAAGCTTCCAATAACTTTTTGAGTCTTTATTTAAAAAACATTTTCCCTGAAAGTTTGAGTTAGGAATTGAAAATTTTGCAAGAGCGTGATTATATAAACATAATGAGGCTGTGAAAGCGGGCTCGTGAGTAGATGAGTTTTCCTGCTCAGCGTGATGACATTTATTTTCCCCAACAACCTCTCTAGACACTTCTTAACAACAGTCTTTTTCAAGGCAAGTAAATGCTTTAAAAAAGGGGGTATTACTTATATATTTTATGTCGTAGAATAAAACGTGAAAATATCTTGAGCTTGTGTTAATCACAGACATTATTTCAAGCATTTAACCAAAAACCTATTGACTTCAGGACGTTGGAACCGGAAGTGCTGAAATGCTTACACATTTCCAAGTTTTGGCCTACAAAAATACGTCATCCCTGCAGCACTCTATTACAATGAAGACTCTGAATTATTCTGGGACACCAATTATGTGGCTGTTGATATCTGTATAAGACATATGGCTGCCTAACGTAGGCTGTTGCTTTTTTAGTAACATGGAGCCACATCAACCCAAAGAAAAACTTTCAGCAAAGTTTGAGTTTTAATAGTTTTTTTTTTTTTTTTTTCTACTTAGTGAGGGGAGTAGAATGAGTTGAGCTAATGGAACTAGGATTTCATTTTGATTTTAGCTTAACTCCTATTCTCAGATGTGGAAAACTGACACTAGTGAGACTTGGTTCTATTCATAAAATATGATACACTCTTAAAAATAAGGTTCTTTATTGGTATGTAAAACCGAACAGTGAAATTAATTAAAAGAAATTAGTCTGTTTCACTCAAATAATAATGAAAGTTCATTGTGCTTAATAGAAAAAGGTTGCGTGAACTCAAAATTTCATTGTAGTAAGCTGAATTAATATGATTGAGTTGAGTTGCAGCAGATTTCTAATTCTCAGCATGCTTTGCGTCAGACTCTATAAATAAATGTTGAAATTAAGTGTCATTTTGTGTGTTTTTGCACAAGATTAACATAGGGAGACATAAGTTAGTGTTCAATGTTGAGTTGTGTTGGGATTTACAGGGGGTTCTGTCATGTTAGTTTTGTAGGGTTACCATTGTGGTGAAGAGAGCGAGGATGGGCTGCAAAACTTTTAAGACCATATATACTGTATGTTGTTTGATTATATACATGCAAATATATAATGATAATCTCTTTGATAGTTATAATAGCATGTGTTATTTGCTATCTAACATTTAACCAAGATCCGAATGTGATGTTTATGTAAATGAACTGTATGTAATTAACCTTATGATGAGTTGGGCGAGGCTGAGAACTGTGGGAGTGAAGGGATGCCGGTGACGTGATTGTTAATGAGAGACACCTGTGTATCACACTGGCCTTGCTCCGCTTGCCCGCCCCACTTGTCACAAAAATGTTAAGTTCTACTAACTAAAAAAAAAAATGAGTTAGTGTACTTAAATGTTTTGAGTATTCTGAACTTATTGAGTTTTACAGTGTATGAACCTTTAACATCCATGGAATCTTTCTCTTCCACAAAAGGTTCTTTATAAAAGAAAAGGGTTCTTTATATTTTCATATTCTTTTAAGAACTGTTCACTGAAAGGTTTTTTGGGAACCAAAAATGGTTCTTCTATGGCATTGCTATGACTTTATTATAAGAGTGTATGTGTGGTTTCTGGTTTGAATATAGGCTTCCATCTGTTGTCCTCCCTGTTGAAAATGTCATTCATAGATAAAGTGCTACACTATAACTACAAAAGCAGCACTTAAACACTTATCATTCATGACACACCCTGTTCCAAAGAGGACAGTGATGGCATCAAAAGCTAGTTTCATTGAGATCTATGCCACAGTTTGATCAAATACATTATGGCGTAATGTAACGCTGTGCGGTCCATCACACGCTGATCACTGACAGTAGATGAGTGTCAGGGAACCAGCACAGGCTCTTACGCATTGGAGTGGGAGCCAGTGATGTACTGCCAGCGGGACGCGTCATGTGTACAGGGCAGCCTACATGCTGAGGAGTCCCTGTTGCTGCTGCTTAGCACTTTGGCGACAGATTGCAAGATATTAGAGCCAGTGTAGATGTCGGCATGAGATGGACAGGACAGATGGGAGGAGTGTATACAAATAACATTTATAGCAAATGTTGCTTACCCATATCATTTGAATGTCCATTTTCAGTAAAAAGCTTTCTCCTTAAACACCTCAAGAAATTGTTTTATTCATAAATATTTGTCATAAAAATAACAAACATCAATGTTCATCCAAAGTATTGCGTATAAACGGTCTTGATATGTACAAAATCATTTCTCCAGTATAATTATTATAACTTAAGGCAAGTTCACATTTTCTACATTTCCCCCATTACCTCTATTGATTAATTCAGCTAGTACAATACAAAAGCTTTCAGACTGAAAGGCATGTTGAAACTGTTCTAGTATCATGTGAAAGAACTACTGAAAACTGCAGCAATGTTTGCTTTTCTAATCACTCAACGGCAGTGTTGAACCCTGTGCTAGTCTATTTTTTTTTTCTCATCACATCACAAATTATAGGAGTGGATAATTCATAATTCATGAATTAGGGTCACAAGGTCACACAATAACACACAAGTATGATCTGGTAAAAAAAAGAAAAAGAAAAAAAAGAATTGAGTACTGTTATTGAATAGCAGATACCTAGGGTAGACAATGGTATTAAAACCGGCTCAATACATTCAAATATTCTATTATAATTATGGACTGAAGAAATTCAAAACATTTTTTGTGTAGCTTGTGCTTTCCATAACACAAGGGGCACATCAAAAATAAGGATATAAATAGTCTTTCAGTTCAAAATAAAATGTAAAAAGTAGCACTTGTTAGAAAAATACAAATGATCATTGGCATATAAATGTATTTATTTCTTCCCATTCGCTGTGTAAATTTGACAACATTAGAACTGGATTCTTTAATTGTACAACACAATTACTATTCGCTAGAGCATAGCAACAAAATGAAACATATATAAAGGGGAAAATACGCTGTAAAAACCTTGGCACAAATGAATCAATAATGCCACCATGTTGTAAAACGAGGTAAATCTGACTTGTGCTGTGAAGCATCTATCGGTGATTATTAATATCACGTAAACATATACATGCATTTTTAAAGAATTCTTAAACAGGTGACAGCGTTAAAATAGAAAAGACCAAAAAGCACGAATTAAAACCATTTTAAGTTCGAAAGTGGAGATAAGTGCAATACATTCCAGCTGTGCGTTTTACTGCCGCATTACAATGCAAGGTCGAGGTTGGAGCTGTTCCATAGTGAAAGTGCTGAACTGCAGTTCATGTGTTCTGCAAAACACGCTCCTCGATTAAGAAATAAAACGGTCGAGGAAAAATATAAATAAAAAAAACACGTGATTTAAGTTTATGTACTTGCTGCACGCACCTCAAGCTGCGCTCAAGGTTCATTGTGGGAGGTCTAGTTTTCAAATTCTATCCCCTATTACACGAAAAGGGGATCCGTCACCTCAGTAGACCTTTACACTCATGCGGGTCGCTTGATTCAGTTGCCACGACGTTCACTTGAGCTTTGGAGTTGTATTCTGTAGCCTAAGCAACTGTTTTAATAAGCTTGAATCTTCCAAGACGGTAAGATTTGACATCACGCACAACGAGCGCTCATTACGCCTTTTACAATTGTCGCTTAAATGGCCTCGGGCAAAGTAAACGGCCAAGCGTTGACTACTTGTGGCTTCAGCTCCATCTTTTCTTTCTGTTTAAGATGCACCCGGCCGTGCCGTTTCCTTTCGTCGCTCCTGGCAAAGCGTTTGCCGCACACATCACAGGAAAAGGGTTTCTCACCGGTGTGAGTGCGGGTGTGTGTGGTGAGATGGTCGCTTCTGCTGAAGCTCCGCAAACATATGCGGCACTGGAAAGGTTTGTGTCCCGTGTGGATGCGGATGTGCCTGTTGAGCTCATCCGACCGAGAGAAGCGCCGGTCGCAGGTCTCCATCGGACACGTGAAGGGTTTCTCCTTGGCCGGCCCGGTTGAGGAGGCAGGGCTCTTTCTTACGCGGTTAGGTTTCTGAGCCCGTGTGTAAGTTTGACTGAAAGACTCGGGCAGTAAAGATGAATACAGAACAGAGTCTATTGTGGAAGTCGAGTAGGTTGTGTCGCAACTGGACTGGAGTTCAATATTTGGATAAATGCTCGGTTTTAAAAGACTTGTGGGTGGGATATCCATAACTGGGGTGGAGTAGTTAAACATAGGAGCGCTGAAGCCCTGTGTGCAAGTATCTCCAAAACACTGCTCCTGTTTTAAAGTGCTCTCCACTTTGAATTCAGTCTCTGGGTTTGAGCAAATGGGAGAATAAGAGTCTAAAAGTTCTTTCACGTCCACCTGTTGTTGATCAGCTTGAAAGCTATTCGACATGGAGAATGACTCTGACTGGAAGCCAGCATCCAAGTAAGACTTATTGAAGGTCCCCCACTCGTAACAGCTGCTCTCGAATTCATTTTTGATGACCACAGGGAACGTCGCGCTCTCAGACAGCGGCTCCGCGTCTTGCGCGGAGGAGCCAAAGTTTAAATGCGATGCAGCGGAGTCTTGGGCCTGCGTGGCGCTCTGGGAGTCCGGGTAACTGTGGCCTGTCTGTCCCGGGGAATACAGCGGCGGGGTGTTGCACGTGGAGGCCTGCGTCTGGACCCCCTCGTCGCCAAAACTGCTACGGCTTGCGTTCATCGTACCGTCTGCACACTGATGCGCATCCGACACAGGGGTTGTTGAGATGCCAACGATTTCGGTGATCATGTTGAGCAGTGTTTCCGTGCTGCAAGGTGTTCCTTGAGATGTTTCCACATAGAAGCTGCCTGAGTAAGCTAAGGAGGTTGCGTAGCTTTCTTTCGGACCCTGACAAGAGTTATACTGATCTGCACTCGTGGGCTCCGTTTTGGGGGTAATAGGAGTACCTGATATGGAGAGAAAAAAGCAGGCATGCGTCAGTGCCTTCAGTGAAATGTGCAATCAGTTATATAACTATATAGCTTCGTGAGCGGCTTGAATTAACTTGCACTATATTATATTCCATGCAGCAGTACTAAAATCTGGTCTATAATGAATAGAGCTAGGATTTGTCAGAAACTTACCGTGTGCAAACTGGGCAGGTGCTGTCCTTCCAGAATCCATGAAAACATCCTGGCTGTCTTTGGAGCCGTGAGTTTCCATCCCTATCGCAGAACTGTTACAGTTTTCAAACTGCGAGTAGAAAGAATCTTGAGAGTTTAAATCCATGTTGTTAAGCATCTTTCCGTAAACGGCTTTCCAATGGCTGTCAGTCCGAGCAGGTTATTGATAAGGGAGTATTGCAAACACAAGAAAGAGCAAAAAACGGATCCGATAGTTAAGTCCGTGAAGGCGTTCGTCCAAAAAAGAAATGTAAATACTTTGGAATTCCCCTTTTTGAGATCTGCGTCAAGGTAATATAGCTCTCCAGCTATCTGTAGATGTGTAGATCTGTTGATTCTCACACCAACGGCTTCCCTTCGCTCGGCTTTTATACACTCCGTCTCACCGATCAGCCCTCCTCCCCATTCATTGTCTCCAGTGAGAGGATTCCCCGCTGCGTGTCATCTTCGTGACCATATATGGACAGAGGATATGACGGGCTTCCCCAAAAAAGGAGAGTTACGGTTCTGACGCTTCAACAAGTCTGTCGTTAAGTGTAAGGGAACGAGGGAGAGCCATGGCTTCAGCTATGTATGTTTCTTTGCTAATTCAAAATTAAGCACTTTATGCATTAGATTGCGTTTTTGTATACATCTGCACGCGTTCCTTACGAAAATAAACGCAGTGTTTAATGAAGTCACAGAATGCTTATACAAATGTCATGTTTATTTTCAGTCTATGTCGAGCAAGGCTCAAAAAACTGACATCGAATTTCAGTCCATTTTCTTTGATTTCGTTTCATAACGTCTTGTAAAATTTGACTAATTTACTACTAGACATTTGACAAACTTTCAACATAACACTAATAGCATAACGAACCATTAACTTTAGCAATTAACTGACTGTGAACGTAGACATATAATTCGGTTTGTCATGCAAATGAATTATGAGTTAAAAAGGTATTGCGGTTCTACAATATAGCATAAAGCGTGGAAAGCAACTCTCCTTCATATCTCCCTGCTTTTATAAGCAAAATAGTATCTCCTTATTAACTTGTTAATGATTTGTCACTCCCTTGACCAGGCTGTCAAGACACTGCAGCCCTAAAATTCCTGTTTTCCAGTACTCGAGCTCTACTGCTTCTAGATATGATTTGATACAGAAAAGCCCACACTTGTTTGGATCATAATAAAATGAATGGAAAATAAAACTAATTATAGTGTACAACATTAAGTAAAACGACCCTGAGACGAAGGTGAATATTTACCCCAAACAAGTAGGTTGTGGAGACGCTCAGCCATCCGTCGCGCAGAGCTGGCGGTAAAAGTGCACTGTTGTCCAGCACCATGGAGAGCGCCACTTGAAATAGCAGGCTACTTCATTCTACAATTATAGTTCACGGCCTGCAGTCTGTGTATGAAGCCATATCGGTGACATTCTTGCTATGGGTTTAATATAAAAGCAGAACGGAAAACGGTTTCTTTTTCCCCTTGCCTATTTTTTTTCTCTAGAGGTAATCAAACTTCAAATTCAATTCAATTGTAGAAAATTGTAAATAAAGTCTTATCAAGAAATGAGTGCGTAAGTTTGCCTAATAATTGATTATTTCTTTAAAAAAATATATGCAGTCACATTAATAGATAGATAGATAGATAGATAGATAGATAGATAGAAGTTTAGGGTCCAATTCTCACTATTAACTAATTGCTTATTAGCATGAATATTGCTAGGATATTCCCTGCTATTAGTACATGTTAAGCACATATTAATGACTTATTCTGCATGACCATATTCTACATCCCTTAATCCTACCCAACAACTATCTTACTAACTAATAATAAGCAGTAATATATATATATATATATATATATATATATATATATATATATAGTAAACCAAAATTTATTCAGACACCTTCACTATAACATAATGGTAATAACATATGACAAGATCTCAGAGTTAAACTGTGTCAGAAAAAAATAATCTTAATTATGTGAGATAACACTTAAGCAAAACATGGTCAGGTCAAAGGGTCTGAATAATTTTTGGTTCCAACTTTTTATCAATTTTACTGGTAGTCCACTGTATGAAGAATTTTTGGTTATAATATGTCACAGTTTACTTTATTTTGCTATCCTCACTTACATAAATGAACTATAGTGTCCTGCACCCACTAGAAAAAAAAAAAAATCAAAAATATATAAAAACTCAGCTACATTGAGCTCGACATAGAGAAAAAATTTTTTTACCTTTTTTTTTTTTACCCTCCCAACCCCCCGCTCCCACTTTGGACATCCCAATTTATCATCAACCCATGTACTGCTGTCAGATCCAAAGATGTTGAATCCAGGCTAATTTCTAGAATTTTGCCTCTTCAACAAGAAATTACAGCAATATTATTGAACAAGATATTGAACAATATGGTTTTTGAGGAACCAAGGCATTTGAGCAAAATTGTAGCCTATAGATTTAGATTAAAACAATAAGAAAATCCAAGTTGTTTTGAAGCTTCTTAGCCAAATGTTCTAAAAATTACAACAGTTGCACATGGGAACTCCTACACTGGTGGCTTTACTCTCTACAACTACAATTCTCTGTTGCAAAATCCAGTTTAATCTAGAAGCTGTGTTATGGAATGTGTCAGCTGGTTGACCAGCCACCACAATCCAAAAACCAGCCTGAACTGCTGGTTCAAGATGGTCTACCAGCTTGGAGCAGCTAATGAGTAACTATCATGTTCCAAAACAAAGCTACCAGCTTAAGCAGTATTTTATGACATGGTTTGCAAAACCCCTGTGAAAGAACCACAGAAGAGGTACATTAACTTGCAGGTGGAAACTTTATAAGAAGATCAGGTGCCTTCGAAATCATCTGAGAACTGTGGTTTGCCCCATCCAACTGTGCAGTAATAGCTGTTTGTGCACCACTACTTTGCACAGGCCATTGGAGCACCAATGAAAGAAAAAAGAGATAAGAAAGAATATGTTGAGCAGTGGGCTGAAAAAAGCGAGGCACTCATTTAGCACATGCCTACTCAAGTATCCATAGCTCACCAAATCTATTTATGTATTTTTTGTATTTTTTATTATTATTTTATGGCTTAGTTTTTGTATTGAACAGCTTGTGCATAAAATATTGGCAGTTGCCGTATTTTTCATTTATTTTGGAACAGCCCTGAGTAAATAGATTGGCCATGCAACCCATTTAGGTGTACAATAGGTTTCCATAAATACATATGCACGACGACAAAGAAGCGGCCGTATGCATGATGGAACTGGGTTTGGCAGTGCACGAAATATCCCTCTTATTATGATGATACAAAATCGCACTTAACAACGAGTTTGACATTTTCTGGAGGTAACTGTTCGCATCACGCTACTTTCCCCTATTCGAAGCCCTAATATCCCCCTCTCCAGTGGTCTCTCCCAGTTGACCTAAACCTATTAAAAAGCTCTCCTCTTAAAGAGTTCATAACACTGAGACGCTGTTGTGATAACTGCCGAGTAGCGCTCACCTCTCGCCTCTGCAAAATGCCACGGAGCTCAGTAATGGATTTATGTAATTCCTGCACTTACCAAGATTATTATACCAAAGAAATGCAATGAAGGTAAAAGTGTAATGAGACCATCGATGTGTCTGTATTTTCTTGAAAGTTTGTTTGAAAGGAAACGTCAGATGATCTGAGCTGGCACTGCAATATCTGCAGATACCTACAGAGTCCATTGCATTGAGAGCTTTAAACAGTTGAATCGCAAAATATATGATGCCTATAGATAATATTGGTTTGTCAAAATAAGCTCCTGACATTGCAAAGCAAGTGAAAATGAAATGAATACTGCATCTCTACTATGTCTTCACTCATTTTCTTTTATGCTAGTGTGATCCATCTGTTCATAACAGCATTTTTGTAGAACGCTCAACAACACCATTAACAAATGGCATAATTGTATCCACACATAATTTGATGAATTCCCAAGGCTATGATTGAGTTGAGGGAAGAAGCAGCACTGCAAAAACAAAGTTAGAAAAATATTGCATCTATAAAAAGGAAGATTCCTCTAAAATATTATGATAAGATAACTGATTTACCATTGCAAAAAGATCTAGCTTATGGGCTTGCTGTGCACGAAGACGTATTGAAAAGAGAAGCTTTGGACTACTTTCAAGAACGTCTGGTAGGTTGTCAAGAGGCAGAGGAATCATACGCCCTCCACATCACATTTCTGCAGTATATGTCCCATATTACAAACCCCCAACGGCACCGGATGAAGGCTCATCTTCCTCAAACCATAGCAACAATGAGAAAACCGAAAAAAGGGATTGGGAGCGCTAACATCAGAGATTCCACGACCGGAAACACGACTCAATGCAAGCTTGCATCACACTGCCAAATCATTGTGCTTTCTTTTTCCCTTTCACTCACAATCCCATGCATAACTACGCTCCAGCGCTTGAACCCCTTTCTGAAAGCATGTTTTTTTTGAACCAGCAACTTATCGCTCTCCTCCGTCTACGGAGTGTGGGAGTGGGGTTAGGGAAGCCCGATTGCACAACCAAAACCCCACTCAGCGAGCTGCAGGTTTCCCTTGCAGTTCCAGAAATACACCCTTGTGCTCGCCCACCCTTGTCCCCGGACATCCATCCTCGCCTTTCAGGCTGGGAGGGGCCGGAGCTTCGGCTTTCTTCCTGATCGTGACTGCGGAGGGTTCCAGCAGTTCCCCGCCCGCTCTGACTGACTCCCCCACATTCCCAGCAACCTCTTCTCTACTCTGAGCCACAGCTACAGAGCACACCAGCAGGCCAATCTGGCTCTCCTCCAGCTACCTGGAGTTATCTAATCACAATAAATGAGGATAAATTAGCTTAGCACCACAGCGACAGGGCTCACTTCATGTTACGCAGCAGGGTGCTCAATTTTTTAGCGCTCTTGCTTGTTATGGGGATGAGGCCCATTACTTTTGCCTCAACTCCCAAGCTGCCACCTGAGCCATTTGGAGAAATCAACAAACTCATCATGCACTCGCATGGCAGTTCTCTCCCTACTGTGTAATTCGAGCAGTTAGCACTGCGTATTTCTTCACCAGGCAGACTTCATAACGACTGACCCCATCAAGGTGATTCAATAAAAGCCTATAAAAGAATTCATCACCTTTTCTGAGGGACAACTACAGACTGAAAAGGGATGAGTCTATTCAAACAGATTGCAATGCTGCTATGAGGAAACAAAATAAGAATGTGGAGTCTCTCTCTCCCTTTCCTCGCTAACATAAGTAACTATGGTAACAGGCGCACTGCATGGCACTGCTTCCACAAGCTCTCCAGAAATAAAACTGTTGGGCTAAGAGCGAGCAGGTAAAGACAAAAGATCCCGGGCACCACTATTTATAGAGGCAGGCTTACATAATCTCCACACAGACCAGCGCTGGCTGAGGGAGGTTGGGTTTCGGGGTGAGTGGCACTGGGGTCCCGGCCCTAGAATTGAGTGCGCGAGAGTGGTGTCTGGAGGTTACACTGTAGATTATGAGCAAGCTTGAAAGGCTACAGGAGGGGGAGGAAGTGGGAAAGAAAGAATTTGAACAGAGAGGGGAAAAGACGATGGCGGATTGGATTTGATGGCTGCACTGCTAAAGGGTGAACGCTTTACATGCGCTTGTTGATCAGCAACTCAAGCTCCCACGGGACGCATATCAGCCTTTGGCGGTGGGAGATGTTCGCCATTGAACGTCACTGTATCAGTAATTACATCACCATCCGACTCACTGAGGTAACAAGTGCTTATGACAGATGGAAAGAACGCTGTTAGGGATAACAAACACAAGATTTACCCACTGGCACTGTGAGCCACACTCACTACATTCTGCACAAAATCAAGAGAACACAGCTGAGGGCCTGAGATGACAATGTCAGAATCTGTTTGGCTAATGATAGTGGAAGGATTGAAAGAATGTAAAGTGCTTTAATTTACAAGTTTTCTATAGTTGACAGCTTGTTTGAAGGCAGCACTGTCAGACCTGGCGTCACAAAATAATTTCTTTCGACGCACAGAGCGCGACTAAATGGCTCCCCCTAGCAGTCGTATGCCATTAATACACTCTCCACATTATAATATTGATTCTTTTGAGCTTGACTGAACGAGGTGTGAATGAACAGCTCCATTCTTATCCGTCAGTTTATATAATCAGAAAATGAAACCATCACACTTCATAAAACAGGAAGCTTTGAGAATTTAATGCAATAATTGTCCCATTACGGGGCAAAAGAAAGTGTGACTCACGTAAATATGCCCCAACTACTCTTACCAATGGATGCAAACAGAGGCTCGGGATCTCATCAATGCGCAAATGGAGGAACTCTGACTCATCTATTTATGCCTGTGCGTTAGATCTCGCTAATGCTGTTTTGGCTATTATCCCATTGTACCGTGGGTCTGAGGGGAGGGAGGGGGATTGCGCATTGAGTGTTTTAGTCACACTGAACAACCAAAAACTACAAAGGCTGGGAGATGCATTTCAAATGGCAATAGCTATGAGGGCACACATGCTATGATGCCCAAGGGGAATACGAATATAGAGGAAGATGTGTGTTTATCTGTTCTCTGATCAATCGTCAGATTGCTGACGTTGCCACATGGTTCTGAAAAGATGGTAAAGTAAAAAATAATAAAAACACCAAATACAGCATGACTCATCAACAGGCTTAAGTCTCCAAAACACTGTTGACGCAACCAAGAGTGTGTAAACAGAGGGATGTCAACACTTTTGAACTTTCCCTCCGATCATCATCAACAATATACTTAAACAATCACGATTAATCTACAAGCTTGCCTACCTTTCCTCTTTGAGGCCTCCAAACAGTGTTGCTTCATTGTAAACCTACATAATGAATGACAAGAGGTGTATAATACACCTGAAGTAAGCAACAGCAATTAAATACACTAATAGAATTTGTATAAATTATGTTGATACCTACAGACAGTGTTGGGGGTAACTCATTACAAGTAACTTGAGTTACATAATCAGATTACTTTTTCAAGTAACTAGTAATGCATTACTTTTTTCAAATTACAAAATATCTAAGTTACTTTTTCATATTTACTGACTGACAGCTCTCCTGTCCCCATGTTGAGAGAAATAAAGTGCAGAGATGTTTTGTGCGCTGTGTGAACAGAGTTCTAGACTAAATGTGATGTAAAAATGCATTTACTCATCTCACTTGCACGAAAACATTCAGTATTCCTCAAAACTGAATAAAAACAGTGAAATGTAATTTCTAATTTAATGCAAACCAGTAATAATTAACTATATTAAATTCCACAAAGATACTTTACATACAAAAACATTAAACAATGTCTTTGCTGCTGACCTTCAATGATCTAATTCAACCATACTAATAAGCAAAAATTTCTTTAAATTAGTTTTAGAAATAAGTGTTGAAATTCCTTCTCCTGTATACTATTCTTCTTTGATCCAGAATGGCAGCACAGCTGAAAGATTTATTTGAACTGCGCCCTCTCCTGTACAGGCATAAATATGCATTTCCTTCAGCCTGAGGCTTATTCATTTCACCTTTGGTGTGAAAGGGCCTTAACATTTGCCAAAAATAGAACTTTTGTTGTTATTAAAAAACAAACAAGCCCAGCCTGGGTGAGAAAAAGTAATGTAATTACTTTAAAAATAAAGTTACGCAATTAGTTACTTTTTTAGGGAGTAACGCAATACTGTAATGCATTACTTTTAAAAGTAACTTTCTCCAACACTGCCTACAGATGCTGCAGCTCAGTTGATTGAAAGCAGGAAGCCTGTTTTGGTTCAAATACTACCAGGAATTCATTACTGTTTTAAGTCATGCTACATAATATGTTACAGTTTTGTGTTTTTAAACTTCCTGTGAACGAAAAAAAAAACAGTGGTCAGCAAAACATTGTTTTTTTTTTCATTCGGGCCAGTAGTTCAGATTTTTAATTGCCTATTTGTTGTCTTTTTTTAAGCAATACATTTTTTATATTTGCTAGCAATAGCTAAATTATTTTTAAATTAATATTTTTATTTTATTTACAACATTAAATTTATTTTATTTTTTTATTTATTCAGTTATTGCTCCTGGAAAGCTGTAAATGTTTCTGTAAAACAACTGAATGTGATGCTCAAAGTTTGTAGTTTTAAGCACATTCTTTCCAAGACTTCCAAGACTTTCACAAGTCATTTTTGAAAAATCAACAAAACCTGATGTATATTGCACTTCTGTTTTACATTATCTTGGTGACAAATCATCAGAATTTGTAACAGAAATGTAGAATACAGGGCATATACAAAAAAAAAAAAAAAAAAAAAAAAAAAAAAAAAAAAATAGATAGTACAAGATTAATGAATGTGAAATTTTCAGTGGCAACACAAAACTGGCCAGAAAGGGAAAGCAAGTGATCTTTCAGTTGGCCTGAAATGCTCTCACACTGAAACTCATCGGGTCATCAAGCCCTTTTTAATATGGCACCATTAAGTACTCTCTAAAAACAGATTGTATTAAGACTTTTAGCTTCAGTGTTCATGAAGCAGTTCAGTGAACCTTACTCTTTATGTAAAGGTGTAAACACTGGTCTTTATTTGACCATGTGGCATGAAATGCTGACTGGATTTCTGCACAGACACTTACCTTATGTTCACTAATCTCTATGATTGAATGAAAAATGAGACGGTCTACCAGAAACAGAATAAAAATACATGTTGAGAGTAGAGACACAGACTACACAGAATATATACTTTCCTGCAGCAATACAAAAGCAACTTTAATATTTAAAGCTAACTTGAATTTTTGTTGTATTTAGTACATGAATATTTACATTTTGTAAATATTACAGCTAACTAAAATTGTAAATGAAGGACAATTAAACTGAATTTAATTTAGTTTAATTAACTGTAATTGTCAAGACACACTTTGAATGTTTGCTTGACAGAGCCTTGTTTGCAAATTTTGAAGAAAAAGAAGAAAAAGCCTTGAACAGAAAAAATAAAAAATAATATGTGTATATATATATATATATATATATATATAGATTGCAATTCAGTATATTCCTCTGTTATTGCAATTCAACTTCCCATGAGGCATGGCCAGTTCAATTTATATTCAAACACATGAATTACATACAGTAAAAAGAAGAAAATCCTGGCTATAATTTCGAGTAAAAATCACACAATGCTTTAAAAAAACATCCATAAAGAGATATGATTTTAATATTTAAGTACAAGATTCAATTCAACTGAAGATAGATTTTATAAGAAGATTTCCATTTATTCTGTTAAATGAAGCCAAACAGCAATGGACCACCAAAAAAAAAAAAAAAGAGCACTGTCTTCTCCTGGTTCAAACATATGATATTGTTTTGTCTGATCTAGAAAAAGCTCACGGCTCTTCAAACCTGAGGATATAATCACATTAAACCAGACATAAAATTTAAATATTTAAACAGGGCTCTTGATTATTAAATTAAATGAGCAAATAAAAATAAAAAAATCCACCAATTATCTAAATTACGTAAAAATGAAATACACTTTGTAGTAACAAACATATGGCACCAATTGAGCATCATGATTTATTCTGATTCTGGCCTGCTACTGATTTTCAATACTCTTCAGCCATTATCAGTACAGTCAGAGCCGACCAGCCAGTAAACGGGTGGCTACCCTGCCCTCGTCCAGTGCTATCACTGTACTGTTCCCAGATGTATCCTGTTTCCAGATACTGCTTGTAAACATTATTAATGAGGTTAGTCCTGAGCTCTTGGTAGAGGGTAGCTGCCTTCTCTTTGTATGGCCCTTCTATGCTGCCATAGTGATGCAGTGCTCTAACAGCCAGGTAGTTGATGTTGATCCAGATCGGTCCTCGCCAGTAGGGGGCATCGTGTTCCGTGTTCCTCTTCATGTAGAGGGGATCTGCACGTGAGAGTGAGCGCAGGCCATAGGGTGTCCAAAGGCGTTCAGGGTCTTGAATGTCTCGCAAAACATGCTCCAGTTTTGGCGAGTCTGGTGTCAAAATATGAAGCAAGAATGGAAAAAGGCTAACATAGCCTAATGCATTCACGTACTGCAGCTTAGGGGCTCTGCGAACAGAGCGAACCAACCGTGAGACTGGGAACTGGTGCCGTGGTTGTCCAGGAGGCACAAACACTTTCTCCTGCTGAAGCGAGACCGCCTGGGTGTGATTGCCGTAATCACTGAAGGTGTGCAGATTCTCGGACCAGTGCAGTTCATTTAACAGATCGTTATTTCTGAGAGTACGATGGGTGTTCTCGTACACCTGATGGGGTTCCCCAAGTATACGTGCCACATTCGCCATGATGCCAGAGGCGAGGGTCATCCAGCAATACAAGTCTACATGCCTCTCATCAGCAGATGGGTGGGAAGCCCGTGGGTAGTCATCCAGGCCAGAAGTCAGGGTCTTGGGATTTAGGAAAAGGTTGGTGTCTTTGTCTCTGCCTCGCCAGCGGTAGGAGTTGGCGATGGGTCCGGCTTGTGTGGCGTTAAACCACTCAAACCAAATCTGCAGTCTCGGGTACAACCTTCTCAAGAAAGGAAGCATGGTCTGAGAGGACAATGACTCTGGTTGAGCATCCCGCTTCTCCAGCAGCTCCTGTAGGGCCAGGAAGAGCGTGGGAGGGTTTGCGTTTTCATTGTGCTGCACTATAAACTCGGACGGTACTTTGCTGCGTGCTTCATCATCCAAGATTTGTTCACGTGGGATCCAGCCCTCTACGTTGATAAGATCGAGCCAGTGCGCAATGACCTCCTGTGTTAACTGACTGTCCCATTTGTTGAGGAGAAGTTGATGAAATCCTTCATCCCAAAGAAAGCCCCTTGGAAAGAAAGATCGCGATGGTACTGCCGTAAACAGCGGCCCCTCAGGGTAAAGCACAGGGTGCTCATTATAAACTGACTGTACAACAGACTGTCCAAAGAAATATCCCATGCCACCAAGCATGTTGCTTAAAGCTGCCTTGGCAAATTCGATCTGTGAAGATGTGAATCCTTTTGCTTGGAGGCCAAATGTACTCTCAAACTTCTCATCAAACGCCATCTTACGTTTCTCCAGCTCGTCTGTAAGCACCGAGCCCACAAGTTGATTCGGTCGTTCCCGGAAGCTTCCGGACTCAAACAAAACTTCAATCTGGAAAGGGGTTTGAACAGTCACCTGATGCACCACAAAATCACTCTCCATCTTGGGATCTTTCTGTTGATTCTGGTGGTTAGTGACTTTATAAGAATCCACGGCAAAATAAGATCTTTTTTCACCTTTGGGTGGACTGAAGACAAATTTGTGATTTAGGCTGTTCTTCACTATGTCTGTCAGCTTATCAAGGCCAGAGCTCTTAGTTTGCAGGTAATTATATCTGAAAAGAAAAAGAGTAAAACAATACAGTAACTTGTTGAAGTAACATATTCGGAAGAGGATTAGGGCCAAGCAATAATAAAAAAATAAAACCATCTCAAGATTAAAATGTTGAGAATAAACATTACATTGAGAATAAAGTTGTTAAATTTCGAGAAAAAAATCAATTAAATATCGAGAATAAACACGCATTCAATCAGTGTTCATTGCTGATAGAGGACATGACAGAGTTAGATCACTTAGTCAAGCTATATTTTAGGCTTTCCTTCAATAATGATTCTCGATTCCAACTGTTGCCATACTTTTATATGTATTTGTCCATTCAAGCGCAAGAAGAGCAATGAAAAGCCCTCGCACTACTCATATACGTCAGATATCAATGCAGAGAAAGAGAGAGGTGCACAAAGCTGCACGATTAATCGTTAAAAGGTTGCGTTCCTGATTTCATCACCCACATGATCTAATTCCTAAATGACAACGATTCACCCGTGTATATTAAACCTTTGACAAAAATAAAATCACATTCAAATCTATGTTCACGCTACCGCTGACCTACAGAGAGCAGTTGTCATGTTTAGATATAAACAGGTTCACAAACAATTTTTTCAAACACACAGTATCATAATTTCGGTTACAAATATTCCAGTTATCACACAAGTATACAAAAGTTTATTATTCAGATATAAATGCTGATGTCTTTGTTACTATTCAAAACAGAATAAATCACCTTTTGAAAGTAACTGTGTGCTTCAAATAATGATTATATCGATTGCACTGTTACACCACTAGGTGGCAACAAATTACTGTTAAAAATGTATCTATCACTGAATCATTCTTTTAGAAACAAGTGAAGTCTTTATGAATCCAGCTTACAAAAATAAACTCAAAAAGAACTGTTTGAATTGAGTATTGTGCTTTTTTTTTCCCCCTTACTACTATTTTTTATTGCTTGTTTTTCCTTGTTATGAAAACTGAAAACACTACAAGTTCCTGTTTCAAACTGACTTGACTGTTTTTTGCACTTTAAAATTAATACCTAATCTACGAGGTAGGTACAGTAGGAAGTAGCATATGTTAGAAAAAATAATAGATGTTACCTTTGTCAAGGTCCAGCTGGTGCAATTATTTTATTTTATATAAGTGAGTTTTATTTAAAAGGGATTTTAATTTTAATTTTTAAAGGGAGTCATTTGACCCATCTCATACCTCCAAACAAAAGTTATGATTAAAGAATAAAGAATAGAGGACAGGATATGACTTGGTTAATTTGTACATTATTGTAATGTTCAATCATTGTTTAATCATTGTCTTCATTTGTCTTTTTTTCACAATAAATATCATACCGTGGACTTTATACTGAGGTACTATTGTACCGTAAGATTTTGATATTGTAATATCCCTAGTAGACCTACATCGCGCAAATTGTACTGTTTTTTTCTTCTAAAAAGACCCAGCCTCTTGCAAATTCTCTTTAAAGTTCGTACGTTAATTATTCGGTTATAATTAGCTAAAGCTGTATTTCTTTGTTATTGAAAGAAAGCCTAAAATATATAGTGATCCAACTCTGTCATGTCCTCTAGGATCAGTATGCAATGAATATGACACAGATCAAATGAGTGTTTATTCTCGACATTTTCTTCTCGAAACACAACATTATTCTCAAAATTTAGTGAGTTTATTGTCAACATTTTATTTCGACTTTTTTCTTGAAATTTAACGAGTTTTTTTCTTGAAACACAATGACTGTATTCTCGAAATTTAATGATCTTATTCTCGACATTCTATTTCGACTTTTGATGGTTTTATTTTTTTTTTATTACTTGGCCCTAATCCTCTTCCATAAACATATGACAGCAAACCTGAATGTCTTTAATTTTCCTCACACCCCTCCACACTGCTCATCTGAGCACCATACTACTAATAAGCTTTTATGTTTGAGAAGCAATTGAAGATTTCCTATATTTTGAAATACACTACATTTTAAAAATAAAAATGCTTTCCATGTTTTAGTTGTTAGTTTTTAGTTTTTGTAAAAAAAAAAATAAATAAATAAATAAAAAAAACTGCAATTAATTAGTAAATAGTATAATTACTGCTAAAAGTCCAAATTTCTTCCTGTTTTTATTGTTCACAATTATTACTTATTAAATAAGATTCTAGTGTATCATAAACGTAAGATACCTGGCATATTTGCTACCAGCACCTTCCCCCGCAGTGGGTTTGCCAAAAGTGATCTTGAAGTTGCCAAGCTCCTCAGATGTTCCTGTCACAGAGCTCAAGCGATTTTTCTCCTCAACATGAGCCTGCAATGAACCTTGAATATCCGTGGCAGCGTAGAACATCAGCGAAATCACAGGAGCTGAGGAAGCAATGCTCTGCCAATCAGAAACAAAGACAGAGTTACATGCATGCAAATGCATTGTTTCTTGAGTTACATGCATGCAACTTTGGAAAAAGAATATTAATGGTCACAGACAGGAATGTTCTATGCAGTTGTTTTGATCAAGGGAAACAAGATACATTTCTAGTTTTAAGATTATTTGTTCTTCAGACATTCCTCTTTAAAAGAAAAAAGTATCAGCTATATGCAATATGGCCGACATTTGGTTTTTGACCATTGAAAATATGTAAAGTTTAACAATTTATTCTTGAAGCCATACTGAGATCCAAATATATCTGGAATTAAATCATATAGGGCCTTCAAAATGAAAATACCAAAAAAAAAAAAAGTTTGTTAAGAACCAAAATCTAAAAGGATATTAAGATATTGTTAATATTTCTTGAGTTACAGGTATGCAAAATAGTGGATTACTCAATTTATTCATGACATTTAATATTTTGGATCTCATCACTATTTATGTTTGTCTTTCTTCAGAAAAAAATATGAACAAAATCAAATTTGAGCCAGGGAAGTTTCCGAAATTTGGTTGATTTGACACGGAATGACCCATTGTTTTCCATGACTGTGAGAACTGTGATCTTCATGCATATTGATTTAATGTCCTTTAAAAAATAATAATAAATATTAGTAATTTCACATTTATGTATTTAAAATTAAGCCAGATATTTTAAAATAAAAATTTTTGTTGTTGCAAAATTAAAACATATTAATGTATTTGTTATCAAATTTGTTTTCGTAGAAACTTGGAGAACGGTGGAGTAGCTCACCTAAAAGCAAAAAAAGTTTATTTATTTTTTTTTTTTTTTTACTTTATTTATTATAAAACTATATATTAAATATATAATTATATTAAAACCTATATTACTTCTATTATATTATAATAAAATATCCTTATATTTAACTATTTTATTATGATAAATCAGATAATGCTGGCTTTTAAACACAAACTGTAAAAGCATTACTCGTTCTTACATGTTGTTTTGCAGTAATCCTCCAAGTCCAGTCTCCACCATGATCTCCACCCATACGCTTCACAAACTCTGTGGTCAGTGTGAAATCACGGTCATGAATCTCCTGGACTCCAAAAGAGACTCCGTCATGCATTAACCATCCGTAGCCCTGCAAATGGTCGCCTTGCTCACAAGTGTGCCTTAGATTTCCCTCCATATCAGTGAACTGACGCATCCACATTAAGCCTAATAAATCAATAGAAAAGGCAGGGTTGTAATAACCTCACAACATCACAAAGACATGTAAAAATCAGAAAGAAAGCAAATGGTGCTTAAAGACAAAGTGTGAAGCAACCCACCTGTCACAACAGATCTAGGACTTCTTGTTTTCATCCCGAAGTACACCTGGGGCCGATAGGAACCCCAATATCTTTCAGGAGACACAGCAGGACTTGAGCTATTAGCATCCAAGACCCGTGGAGAAGGGTGCAAAGTCACAACCCTCCTGGCCAAAGATGATCGCATATAAAGGGCATAGAAGAACCAGATGAGGCTGAAGATACACAAACCGATGGATATATTGATAAACACCTTCCCAATGTCAGTTTTCTTTTTCTTCTCCTTGCGTGGTGGAGCAGGTGCTTTTTCCTCCTTTCTTGGGTTAGGTACCCCATCACCTGTTACCCTCTTCCTTCGCCGACCCATCTTTCTTTTGACCTGACCAAGCCGGTCTGAGAATGACAATCATTCAAATGCACCTGAAAATCATCAAAAAACAAAAGGTTTTCACTAAAGGTTTAGACTGTTGACTGTGATTACAGCCTAAGAAGCTCATAAACTAAAAGCTGACATTTCTGTCTTGTAGTAATGCATTTACAGGAATATATATATATGCCCCTAAAATATAACTATAATGTTACACCTGTCTATATACAAGATTCTGCTTATTGAATTGGCTAACTGAAATAAAGAATGAAGAAATGAATGAATGAACGAACGAACGAATGACTTGATGAATGCATGAATAAGATTAAGCTCTTCACTGTCTATTTAACGCGTCTGCAATGATCATTGTCTCTGCACTAAAGGTGGACAAAGCAATGAAAAAAATTGATTACAACAAGCCAAACACAAATTATACTTACGATTATGTTACCTTACGTACGTGTCAGTACTCTACTGAACATTCTAATCAGCAGCACGGACACTTCCGCATTTCTTTGTGAAGCTGACAACAATCATACATGCATAGTCAAAATAAAAGTCCTCCAGTGGCATACTATTGCTGGCGACATCTTAAAGTCCCCATGAAATCAAAATGACGTTTTTTGGCTTTTAGTATGAATATGTTAGCCTTACTGTTATCTATAAGCTAGTGTGCTCCAAAACAATGACACCATTCGCATTTAGAAGATATAAGCATTCAAAACTTACAGTATCTCACTTCCGCCAATATGGAGCAACGATTTTGATGACATCAATCTACACTTCAGGGCTGCGTTCAGCCCCGACAAAACGTTGCAAAACGTTTTTTAAACGGAAACGGTGGTGGGTAACACCCTGTTTTGATGAAGCAAGAGTTGCAACTATGGCAGCTGAGAAGTATTACAATATCGGCTATGATGATATTGTAATATTTACCATCATATAATCAAAGGAGTATAGAAAGTTTATGAAAGTGTCACTCCACAATACTAGCAAAATATATAATTATGTATAGTATTTTTATGTTACATTAATACCCATCGTGCGAGATGTCTCTTTAATACCGCGTAGTTTAGCCTATATACATGTTGCCGCTGATTGGGCTGACATTTCTGACACACCCACCAAACAAGAGAAAACATATATATATATATATAAATCTTTTGTAACAACATACACTACCTTCAAAAGTTTGAGGTTGGTATTTATTTATTTATTTATTTATTTTTTGAAAGAAATTAATAGCCTACTTTTATTCACCAAGGGTGTTAAACTGATAAAAAGTGATAGCAAAGATTTATATTGTTAGAAAAGATTTATATTTTGAATAAATGCTGTTCTTTTTAACTTTTTATTCATCAAAGAATCCTGAAAAAAGTATCACAGCAGGTTATAAAAAATATTAAGCAGCACTACTGTTTCCAACATTGATAATAAATCAGCATATTAGAATGATTTCTGAAGGACCATGTGACACTGAAGACTGGAGTAATGATGCTGAAAATTCAGCTTTGCATCAACATATTTCACAATATTGCTGTTTTTAATCAAATAAATGCAGGCTTGATATAATTATCCAAAATGGTAATATAATAAAGTCCTTTCACATCACCATTTAGCCAGCCCACACTTCACATAATAGTCCTGTAGGTGGCACTTGAGCTTCATTAACTATGATAGTTTCACAAATGTAAGTTCATCTGTCCATGTAATGAACTACTTGCACTGAGCCTCACAACTCACTGCTCAGTTATTTCCGGTTATATATACATACATACATATATACATACACACACACACACACACACACACACACACATATATATATATATATATTATATATTCACTGTGTTGTAATTACCTGCCTAGCTGACTAACCGAGATAAGAAGGACATTGGAGCAATTCAAGCTTCCAGTATGACTGGGCAGCAGTTCACACAACATGCTCATTTGTAAGCATTAGCATTTAACTTGACACGGCAACTTAACAATGCAGGGCTCACGGTGCTGACCGACAAAGTCCCT
Source organism: Ctenopharyngodon idella (assembly GCF_019924925.1). NCBI lineage: Eukaryota > Metazoa > Chordata > Actinopteri > Cypriniformes > Xenocyprididae > Ctenopharyngodon > Ctenopharyngodon idella. The sequence continues at coordinate 35,545,469 of NC_067220.1, forward strand.
GTTTTCATTAACATGGTATCACTGTGATCTGATGAAGCAAATCGGATCATCATTCACACAGAACACAGCACATTTACATTTGTCCACATATAAGCACATAGCTTCTGTATCTAGATAACTGATCTGATCTCTGTCCCACAAAAAAATTTGGTGCCACTAAATATTAACATTTTAGTCCAATATAGTACAATAAATTCCTCATTTTGTGGAACTCATTTGACAGCGTCGACTATAAGAATCTTGAAAACTGGCCTGGACATGATGCCAATATTGACAATGCAGGCTATATATTCCAGGCTGGGTATTGTTTTCTATCATAATACAAGATGTATTTTTATACTTATTGACGTGATGAATCATCATAATATATAGCGTACATTGTCAATATGCAAATAAGGGTGTCCTCTAATATTTTTATCTTCAAGCGCTGAATACTGATAAATGGTTACAATAAGTAATATTAATGCCAAATGTAAATGGGGCCAAAGATGCCAATCTGTATGTGTACATGCACCAACAATGAAAAGGTATCACATATTAGGACAAAAGAACGTATGTGTGAACTCCCCTTAAATGTTACTTACTTAATTGAAAAACAGATTGTAGGACACAATAATGTAATGTCTTTGAATTATATTAATTTGGGGCTTTACATATAAATGCAACATGTTTATATGAACTTAGGAATATTTCTTTTCTCTTTATTGGGTCGCTTTCTCTTAGATTGATGGGATTCTCGGTAACACTTTACAATACGGGTGCACTAATATGCATTAATTCATGCTTACTAATGCACAGATAATCATGAGTTAATCTATGACTCATGAAGAACTAAACCATTAACTAATGATTACTGCATCAGCAACTAATAAAGAGTCAATATGATTAATAGATTAAGTAATATATGAATTGTTATTAATTAAATGTGTCATAATGTATTAATTCCTTAATAACATATTTAATTAACTAACAGTGTAAATTAATTGAGCCCCTGCCCCTTTGATCGCGAAAGTGAAAGTGCTCTTTGCGGGCGCATCGCGGTGCCCCCGCGTTCCCATTTCTGCCCCCCAGAACGCGATTTCTACCGCGGGAGAACAATCGACAAAGGACAAAGAGTTAAAAAGTACTGTGTTGGCACTGATTGAAAGCACAAAGTCTGTGGTATGTAATTAAAGTTTATTTTAATATTATGGGTTTGTCAATGCACAGACATAGACATTTTGCCAATTAAACAAGCTGAATGCCTGCTTCTCAAAAGAGTAGGCTATATTACCTGACAGCATCACCTGTTCATGATATAATTTGCATGTTGAGTAAAAAAATCGTGCTTCTACTTTTTATAGGTGAACTTCATGCTGACTTTTGGTCTTGCTGCTCATCGGAGACGCAGTGAGGATCCGAATCAAGGGCAGAGTCAGCATTACTCCACCAGGATCTCCAATCCCTCAAATCAGGTTTATGAGGATTTAGCTCTGGCCTCTGGAGGGCAGGCAACTGAAGTTACCAAAGCAACACTTCCTCAAACCACCAGCATTATATTAGATGCCTCCACATCTGCTCTAGTAATGACATCAATATCTCTCAAACCTTTCACACAGCAGTTGTGGTACTATGTAGTCACATGGCTGGAAAAGAATCCTTACCTTCCACAATGATGAAGAATATGTTTTTGAAAATGTGTCTTATTAAAATATAAAGTATCCAAAATCAATAAATATGTATACAACATTATCTCTGTCTTCAGGTAACTATTTTCCAAACCCAGGAAAAGCAGCAACCTTCTCTTCCATTGTGGACTCCTCATTGAAAAATATGACAATCTATATTACAGGCAGTTCTATGGTTCAACATCACAAGCCCATCAGGTATGTAGACAAATGCTGAGTCGGGTCTTGCATATAAATTATCATATTTATTATTAATGATCAGTTATCTTTAATGGCATTATTTACCTCCACAGGTGATTCTCAGACCAACGAAGAATTAAGTGGAAAACTGGGGCTGGTTCAGCATGTGGGCAATTTTTACACAGTGCATCTGAATATATTTGATCAAGTAGGCCTTTGGAACATTAACATTAGCTCATTTCAGGCCTACACCATCAAAGTCCAAGGTAACTTTTTTTCTCTCTCTTACATTTACATTTTACATCGTACACAAGGCACTAGAGGTATGTTAGATTTTGCTGTATTTGGCTGAGCAGTCTTTTGGGGTGGCTCGCCAATGTATTTGATTTCTCTAATACATAAAATAAGTAAGCTTGACCAGAGTTCTTGTGTGGAGAAGAATTTATTGAAGGTAGTAGTGTAGCACAGTTCTTCAGCATCGATGTCAGCGTGTCAGCCTTCAAAATATCTGAACCCAAAGTTCTGTCTGTGAGACAGAACTTTATACATGAAGACAAAAGGGCTACAAACAATAGAAAACTGTTAGGACCTCGATCTACCTTGCAATCTACTCTGAGCAATGCTTTGTCTTTCACACCCATCAGATTCTGTGGGCCATACGTCTGTATGGGCCATTTGGTTCACACCTTTACAGACACAGATAGAGCTGAATGCATCTGAGGCACAGTCACAATGTACATGCATCTAACTAAAGTTGATGAAAATACACATAATCTTTCAGGTAGTTAACTAAAAAATAAAAATTCTGTCATTTACTCACTCTTGTGTCATTTCAGACTACAAAAGAATGATTTTTTATTCTTTTTTTTTTTTCTTAATAGGGTCCAAAACCACACCAGACCCTATACTGATATTTGTTACCCAGGCTTATGGGAAAAACATGCCTGTGGCAACGATATCACCAAATTATATTATGTTGCTTCTTGCTTGTTTCATGACACTTTTAAAGTGAAATGCTCAGTTGCTCTGATAGTGGCCTTCAGCTCTTCTGCATTGTTGGGTCTGGCATATCGCATCTTCCTCTTCACAATACCCCATAGATTTTCTGTGGGGTTAAGGTCAGGTGAGTTTGCTGGCCAGTTAAGAACAGGGATACCATGGTCCTTAAACCAGGTACTGGTAGCTTTGGCACTGTGTGCAGGTGCCAAGTCCTGTTGGAAAATGAAATCTGCATCTCCATAAAGTTGGTCAGCAGCAGGAAGCATGAAGTGCTCTAAAACTTCCTGGTATACGGCTGCGTTGACCTTGGACCTCAGAAAACACAGTGGACCAACACCAGCAGATGACATGGCACCCCAAACCATCACTGACTGTGGAAACTTTACACTGGACCTCAAGCAACGTGGATTGTGTGCCTCTCCTCTCTTCCTCCAGACTCTGGGACCCTGATTTCCAAAAGAAATGCAAAATTTACTTTCATCAGAGAACATAACTTTGGACCACTCAGCAGCAGTCGTCCTTTTTGTCTTTAGCCCAGACGAGACGCTTCTGACGCTGTCTGTTGTTCAAGAGTGGCTTGACACAAGGAATGCGACAGCTGAAGCCCATGTCTTGCATACGTCTGTGCGTAGTGGTTCTTGAAGCACTGACTCCAGCTGCAGTCCACTCTTTGTGAATGTCCCCCACATTTTTGAATGGGTTTTGTTTCACAATCCTCTCCAGGGTGCGGTTATCCCTATTGCTTGTACACTTTTTTCTACCACATCTTTTCCTTCCCTTCGCAGAGCTCTGTGAACAGCCAGCCTCTTTTGCAATGACCTTTTGTGTCTTGCCCTCCTTGTGCAAGGTGTCAATGGTCGTCTTTTGGACAACTGTCAAGTCAGCAGTCTTCCCCATGATTGTGTAGCCTACAGAACCTCTGCAAGTGGTTCACATACTTTTTCTTGCAACTATATATATATATATATATATATATATATATATATATATATATATATATATATATTAAAAAATCATAAATCCAAGATTTAAATGTTATATTTATCCATGAAAGTCTGGGGTAAATAAGATTTTATTTAAGCAAATGTAATGCTTAATTAAATGAAGATTCATTAAATTGATCAAAAGTGACATACATTAATAATGTTACAAAGTTCTGTTCTTTTGAACTTTCTTTTGAACTTTCCACAATAATTAGGGATGCACCGATACTAATACCAGTATCGACATCGGACCCAATACTGCACTCGTGTACTCATACTCATTAAAATGCTCAGAGTACAAACCACCGATGCCACACAGCTACAATATAGTGCTTGTGACAAAGAAACGCATATATACTTGGTTACTTTTGATTACAGTTAAATTTATTGAATAACAGATAGTATCTGAAATAATTTCCCCCTTTTTGTACTTGTTGGCTTTATACTAACATTCCCACAAACCTTTTTGCATTGGCTTGTGTAGCTGTCTTTTCATCCATAACCCCTGTCAAACATTTTTGAAATGATAAACATGTTCTGTGGTTTTACTTTACCTATTGCAGGTGATTCATGCATTGAAATTGTGTCATAATAAATCATAATGAAATTGTATGAATACTTATATGATTTAACACGTATAGCCAAGATAATTATAATCATAGATCTGACTTTAACAGGTTTTTTTTTTTTTTTGACAAATGGTAATATTACATATTAGACTGACAAAATTTTAGATCATAAAAACAACTCTGGACTATGGTGTGATACAAACTTGTAAGATTATTAAAAAAAAAAAAAAAAACTTTTTTATGTTTTATAACCAACTATAAAAATCAAAATGAATGGTTTTTATCAAAATGGGCAATTTTGGATGATTTATAGACAGCTATTTTTCTGTTTAGAAACTACCGTGTATGGCAATTATATTAAATATACCATATCTATTGTGTAATTTTTGGTTTGGTGAAAAAAAACAAAAAAAACAATGTAATGTACTCAATGTAACTACTAATGCTAAATAATACTGTTACTAGACAACCTTTCTCATTAAATCATTACCATTAAAATTTCTCACAGCAATTAGGGGAAAATGTATGTATACAATAATCTTTAACATTTCTTCCAATTAATGTAGGTATGGAAGAGATTTTATTAATATGTATGCTTTTTATTAACATGTTATGCTCATGAAACTTTGTGTTATGTTTACATTTTTGTACTGCTTAAAGAGACAGTATGTAGTTAATTTTCACAAGGATTGCATGTGATCTCACACACTTCTCAGCCTTTGAATGAACAAAGAACATTTATTGATCTTATAGATGTGTATAATCATTGTATGACACAAATAAGAAATGTGTGACTATCATATGACAAGAGAAAGAATACTCTTGTATAGAAGAACGGTAAATGTTCCTAATATGGTAAAAGAAACTGGCTTTGGCCTTGAAAGCTATAGAGATATAAATGTGGGAGGGAGCCCTCCCTTCTTTGTCACACCCTGCAGCAACTTCGAGTATCTGTATGACTGTTGACCTTTTCTTGCAAGAAAGACAATTGGATGTGTTTGTCTCTTACACAGTGATATTATTTTATTTGCAACAACATAGGGATATTTAAATTTTTTTTTAAAGGGTAATCTACTGGACACTACATCACTAGATCCATGGCTAAAAAAGTTAAAGGGGTCATAAACTGCATTATCATTATTATTATTTTTTTTTTTAAATAATGTTTCCTGGGATGCACAATAGTATGATTTTTACATAAAAAATTGTCATAATTTAGAAATAAAAGGCATTTTTCCTACCCTTATTTTAGCCCTCGGATTTGGGGCGTGTCTGCTGTGAGACTTAAGTGTAAACACCCACTGCTGTGATTGGCTAACATCTTTGCATATGGAAATAGCCATGTATTACATGTGGAATTCTCTCAAAAACTTTTAGCACGTTTTTACTATTACAGTTCTCAAGGGTTGCTAATCGTGAAAAGTGTTGATTATAGAATTATGTTTAGATCGTGGCATGAAAGGTGGCAGTGATGAGCATGTAGCTGCTCACAGACATGTTGAGTGCATGAAAGCAGTGATCTCGTCATTGTAACATTGTAACTCCTCATTTTAACTCATTGATCTCGTCATTGCACACTAACGAATGCCTTCATCATAACGAACAGCAAACACAATGTAAATAGGAGATTTGTTTCTAACAGGAGTTTAGGCAAGAGTCCTGAACACTCATACTGTTTGATTGACAGTTCCAGCAATTGTAAAGGGAGCGTTCTTTGATTGCTATATATAATTTAACCTCCGTTTAAACAACACATTATTTTCATCCTACTAAGAAAAACAATGTGAAGTTGACCGTTTAGTCACTGCTTTGATTTACTGACAAACGATTTTGAGACAAAAACATCTGACTGTTGGCCTACATGAATCATTACATATCAGAAATCACTGGTAATTTTGGTTAGACGTGTACACATAATCCGTACATATCAAACCATCTGTAACAAAGCAATAGTGACAGTAAAAACTTTTTTACTCAAACAAGTGTGTTGCGCCATTCCTGTTGGATCCGATATAGAAGGCACAGCATCGTTTTTTATTTTTATTTCAGGCTGTCTGCAAATCCAATGCAGCTACTGTGTTTTTCCACAACCTGGCACTGCACAACATTTAGCACTCTTCAAAGGCATGTTTATCGCTTAGTTGCTCGATCCAGTGTTAGCGTCACATCTGTTATTCACCTACTACTATTTGTCGTGCTCAAATCAGTGAGCAGGACTACTGAACTCTAGGGTTCAAGATGTCACCAACCTGAGAAGAAGCTCGTTTTTATCCATTGAGAATTGTTTGGATCATCAAAAGTGGCAGTTTCAGAATGTAACCACGTGGTTAGTGGAAAGCTGTTGAAAGAGATTTGTGATGTCAAAGGGTTAGTTCACCCAAAAATGAATTTTTTGTCATTAAGTAATCACGCTCGTTCCAAACCCATAAGACTTTCATTCATCTTTGGAACACTAAGATATTTTTGATGAAATCTGAAGAGTTTTTTTTATTTTTTTATCCCCCATAGAAAGCAATGTAATACCATATTCAAGGTCCAGAAAAGTAGTAAAGACATCATTAAAATAGTCAACGTGACTACAGTGGTTCAACCTTAATGTTATGAAGCGACAAGAATACTGTTTAGACAGTGCAGGCTTCCAGGTTCTACGTCAGAATGCCAACTCATTATTGGTCGGCTCCTGTGTCAGCATCGTACGCATATATTGTGCTGCTCACGGAAGCCTGCACTGTCTATACAACTTAAACAGCGTAGGAGACAGACAGGAAAGAGATAAAATTGTTGAATTGTTGAAAAGTCTTTATTTTTGCACAGAAAAAGTATTCTTGTTGCTTGTCTTTGCTACTTTTCTGGACCTTGAATGTGGTAATTATGTTGCTTTCTATGGGGGATAAAAAAAACCCCTCAGATTTCATCAAAAATATCCTAATTTGTGTTCTGAAGATGAACGAAGGTCTTACAGGTTTGGAACAACATGAGGGTGAGTAATTAATGAGAGAAATTTAATTTTTAGGGTGAACTAACCCTTTAACTACCAAAAAGGAAATGGTTTCAGAAAGCGTCTAAAATCGCATACTCTCGAGTAATTATTTTAAATAAACAATTACTTCACGACCACTAAAAAAGTAAGTTCTATATAGTATGAATGTAAGTAGTATGAATGTAATCTAGACGTACTACATTCATCATGTTGTCATTATCATGTGACTTACAGTACCAGCGTCAGTTGTGTCGCTTCACTGCCATTCACAAATCCTCTCCCGTGGCCTCATGGGATAGTAAAGTGTCCATCATATGCACACTTCAAAATCTCGCCGGAAATACTAGGTCATCCAGGTACTTTCTGCCTACTCTTTTATGAGTACTGTGAATTCAGACATACTTCTTTTGTCACGAACAGTTTCTCGTCTAATGTATAGTAGCGAAGTATGCGATTTCAGATGCAGCCAACAAAAACGAATCTATTGTGAGAGAGATACCATATTCTGTCCACCTTATTTTTCACGCAAGAGCAGGTACGGCCATTTGTAAATTGAATGCATCTGGCTTTCGGTGTCATTAGCTTCCAGTTAATTTAGCTGTACAAAACATTACGCTGCTGGATACTGCTAACTGGTATTTCTTACAATATGGTTTTAATTTATTATCATAATTATAAATACATTGGTCTGTAGCACAAACTGTTTTACCATTATCTGCTTTTTGTTACACTTCTCGTTATTTCCTTATAGCGGCTAATGAGTTGAAAGTCTCAGAAAGAAAATAGCTTACTTCAGTATTGAAAAATAAGGTGGAAGACTTGTGAAGTCTACATTTGTCCAGTAGAAACACAGATTCTCTGTTGGTGTTTCACCAAAATGTACTTGTGTGCAAACATCCGCCCACATCGATCGCAAGTGAAGGGCTTCTCACGTGTGTGGATCTTCATATGCGTTTTGAGGTTTGAAGACTGGTTGAACATTTTTCCACAAAGGTTACAACCATAAGGCTTTTCACCTGTGTGAACGGTCACATGTTTTTTCAGGTTACTTTGATCTGAGAACTGCTTGCCACAGTGCAAGCATCTGAATGGTTTTTCTCCTCTGTGGATGCTGTGGTGTCTTTTGAGACTAGACGCCTGACTGAATCTTTTACCGCAAAGTGTACAGTTGTGGAGCCTCTCTCTGGTATGAAGTTTTTGATGCAAGAGGAGAGTGCTGGGTTGAGAGAATGCTTTTCCACAATGTTTACACATAAACTTGTCTTTCCTTTGCATCTGAGGAGAATCTGACTGTTTGAAAGAAAAGCACGGTGTGAAGGGGGGCTGCTCGGATTGAGAAATGTTACCTCCATCGCTGTGTGTTAAATGGCCTTCCATATCAGGCATAGACAAGCCATTAGAGTCTATTGGAGTTGCATAGGAACACATAGGATCTGTGCTCCCTCTATACATCATGTACTGATTCACAGAAGGTCCTCCATTGCATTCAGATTCAGCATAGGATGGATGGTTTGTGGTTGCGTCTAATCTTCTGGAAACCCATGAGGCATAGGAAGAGACAGACTGCAGGTTGGTCTCTGCTTCTCCATCACAACGTCTGTCCATTCTGGTTTCACCTATCGTGAAATACAACATGCTTAAATTACAGAAAAAAGTGAGCAAATATCTAATAATCATGTCCCTGAAATATAGGCTCACAACAAGGATTCATTTGTAAAACAGACACTTCAATAAGCCATTTAATAAATAAAACAACTTTCTAATTACCATTCAGTAAATGTGCATCTTCACTTATATCATTCACTTCTGGGTTTTCATCCTCGAGAAGATCAGGTTGCATTCCATTGGACTACCAGAGGAACAAATCACTGTTGGTGAATTTTGTCATTTTGAATTTTGAAAGCAATTTTAGCAGGAAATTTTGTTGTTTGTATTTTTGACATACTACCTCTGTACTGTGAAATATGAAATTTAATTCGTCGATACCCTTTACAACAAGGTCCCATTAGTTAACGTTAGTTACTACATTACAACTAAATAACAATGAGCAATACATTTGTTACAGCATTTTTTAATCTTTGTTAATGGTAATTAATAAAATACAACTGTTCATTGTTAGATCATGTTAGCTCAGGTCCATTTAATAATATTAACAGATATTAACTTTTGATTAGTAAATGTTGAAATTAAGTCTTTCAGAGTACTTTTCATAGTTAGTTCATTTTAATAACATAGTTATCTTTTGTTAATAAATGAAACCTTATTGTAAAGTGTTACCTATTTGTTTATTTTTTCATCTGAATATTATAGACTACAACATAAACAAGTCCTATCCACTTGTTAAGTCTGACGTCACGTGCCACTCCTTCCGAGTGCAAACGCTCTATCAGATGCTATATCAATCAAAAAAAATCAGTGGTAATATTACCAACAAATCATGATTCTAACCTTTATCTAAATCAGATTTGGCCAGAAATTGGTGTGACACTGTAAGCTTGGAGACTGTAGTGTAGCTTAAATGTGTGCTATAATTAAATAGTGCGCTTATAAATTGATGTTGAGATTCTCAGTTGAAACGGAGTGGAGGATTGGACATGGAAACAGTATTTCATACATCACAACTTAACAAGCAAGAACAAAAATTATTAAAAAAAATAAATAAAATTTTATATATATATATAAAAAAGGGCAGCAGTTTGGAAATTGCCACAGCTGTAGAAAAGCAGTTTATGTGTCATGAGTGTAATGTGATTGTAAACAAAGACAGGTATGTTCAAAAGTTTACCATTTCTCATACTAACCTCTTGATGGCAGTGCTGGACTGTGTCTTGGTCTATGAAGTTTGCTTTATGAACTGCTACAAAGACTCCTGAATTCCTGTACTGGGTGTCATCTTACCAAGAAAGCAAAAAGTAGTAATAATTCAGGGTAAACAAAGAAGAATTTTTATTTTAAATCTCAATATCCATTCAAAAGTTTGTCATATTTTAATAGATTTTCTGATGAAAATAAAGGGGGAAAAAAAATACAATAAACAATAGATAAAATAACACTTTTATTAATAGTTACATTTCTTTGTAGGTTTGATATTTTATGAATTTATTCCACTATACATAATATGTGTAATAACTCTGGGTTATACACTTTATCCCTTAAATAAGTTACAAATAATAACAAAAAAAACACCATACTCACGATTTTCGGCAGTCTTTGTTTCTCCCTCTGGTTGTTCACACCTCATGTTGTCAGGTCTCTCCTCTTTAATAATGAGAACATCTGGTTCATCATCCCCTACAGACTGATTGAGACCGTTTCCTACCTCTTGATGGCAGTGTTGGACTGTGTTCTGGTCAATGATGTTTTCTCTGGGGATTGTTACAAAGACTTCTGCACTCCGGTATTGGGTGTCATCTTTAACTGCAAGGCGGATGTACCAGTTATATGTGTGTGTGTGTTTAATATTCATATGTAATAAAATATTTTTTTTTTCATATATTTGTGAATTTTATTACATTATTATTTGATTGGATCATTTTTCCTTTACCATATTTTATCTTCTTGTTAACTTGAATTACATGTCAACTAATCTCAAAACTGACCAAAGTTATACACTTTACCCCTACAGTAAGTTACAAAGGACAAAACAATTAAACAAATACATAAAAGACACCATACTCACGATTTTCAGTAGCCTCTGTTTCACTTTCTGACTGTTCACACCTCATATTGTCAGGTCTCTCCTCTTTAATAATGAGAACATCTGGCTCATCACCACCCCCTACAGACTGATTAAAAGGTTGCCATGATTCCTGAGAGGAAATGTGTTTGGAAAAGAAAATCTGTTCTGAACATTAATAGTGATGGTGATACTATCAACTGATATGGGCTAGATATCTAGAGATATGGGTGGCCAAGGGCTTATAGACTGGTGTTCAAAAGTTTGGGGTCAGTAAAATTCTAATTAATACTTTTATTGAACTAAGATGCATTGTATTGATCAAAAGTGACAGTAATGACATTTACATCACATCACAAAATATTTTTATTTAAAATAAATGCTGTTCTTTGGGACTTTCTATTCTTCAAAGAACCCTGGGATTCTTGATTACACAAAAATATTAAACAGCACAACCGTTTCCAGCATTGATAAGAAATTTTCTTGAGCAGCAAATCAGCATATTAGAATGATTTCTGAGGAATCATGTGAGACTGCCATCCCAATCACAGAAATTAACTACATTTTAAAATATATTAAAATAGAAAACATCTATTTTAAACTGTAATAATACTTCACAATATTACTGTTTTACTGTATTTTTGGTCAAATAAAATAAAACTTCTTTCAAAAATATTTCAAAACCTTACTGACCCCAAACTTTTGAAAAGTATATATGAAAAAAAAAAAAAAAAAAAAAATACATATATATTTTTATAAACAAACACAATTTAATGGTAGCAAGCAACATATATGGGAAACTCAAAATAAAGGCACACTTACATATGTATGCCACATCCCTCTAAAAACTTAATTTCTATATTATTTTTATAGGCAATTTCAGAGAATCATTGAGATGCTAGTATAATAACAAAAGACGAAATGTGTGATAAATGGGAAAATATAAGCACTGTTAGGAAAACGTTTTGAGTGCTTTGAGATAAAGATATTGAACACAGAAAAAGGGTCAGTGCAACTGATTGAATTAGTTAACAGAGGTTTGCAGATAACCAACGATTATCAGAGAATGTACAAAATACAAGGACAAAAAAATAAATAAATACAATAAGTTTAAAGGGATTCACCCAAAATAGACAAATCTGTCATTATTTACTCACCCTCAAGTTGTTCCAAATCTGTAAAAATGTCTTCGTTCTACTCAACACAAAAGATGATATTTTGAAGAAAGTTTGTAACCAGGCTGCTTTGGGGCACCATTGACTTCCATAGTAGGAAGAAAAGAAAAAAAAAGGTCAGTTTCCCACAATCTTCAAAATATCTTCTTTTGTGTTCAACAGAACAAAGATATTTATACAGGTTTGGAATAACCTGAGGATGAGTAAATGATAACAGAATTTTCATTTTTGGGTGAACTATCCCTTTAAGGCAAGGTGTTACACTCCATTCATTGTTTATGCAGACCTGGTCAAGTCTTTCGGGCTGAAGAAGTGAGACGTTATCGCAGTGAACTGATCCATCTTCATCACTACCATCGTTATCACACAGCGAAGCGACTTTCACGCTGATTCGCCCTGGAAATAAGCATAAATACCTTCACCGTTAACAATTAATTTACAATAGTGGCTTTTAATACAACGGAGTTAGTCCGAAACCAGTCTACTTGAATGACCATTCTAACCACCCTTACCTGGTACTTTTTCGTGAACACTGGTTCTGGTTATAGCAGTTGATTCGTTCATCAGTTTATGCGCTCTTCGATAAAATGAATCCCTGATTTCTATCGTTTTTAATTTCTTTTTAAGGTGGTTATTCTCCTTTTTTGTTTGTGATATTTCAAGCTGCAATTCGGCATAGCTGTCCTCAACAAGTTTGCAGATTTCTGCCACAGCGGCGTTTGCTAGTACTTCCATTACTGAAGCGATTTGCGTTTGAAACGTTACAAAATTTGCCATTGCGTTGAAATCTGTTTTGATTAAGCTTATATAACATTAGTGAGCCAGTTCAAATGCGTGTATGTATGTGTATGTACGGGTCTGGGGCTGGCCACAATGAGTCGACAACATCCGCTTGGGATTTTTTAAAATAAAAGCTCTCATCCTACTGAGCGATTTTCATGTCCGCATACGTCAAATATATGGACGAAATATTGAACTCACATTTTTGAAGATTAAACCACATTAGTTAGTTTTACTTTAGCACAATATCACAATTAAGCGAGTATAGCGGTTCAAGTTGTTGTTCCAAACCTGTATGAATTTCTTTCTTCTGCTGAACACAAAGGAAGATATTTTGAAAAATGTCGGTAACTAAACGGTTGATGGGCCCAATTGACTTCCATAGTACAGGAAACTGTGGAACATACTATGGAAGTCAACTGTTTAGTTACCGACATTTTTAAAAATATCTTCTTTTGTGTTCAGCAGAAGAAAGAAATTCATACAGGTTTGGAACAACTTTAGGGTGAGTAAATGATAACATAATTTTCATTTTTTTCCGTGAACTACAGATACAGGCAAAAGCATTATGGTTTTTATGCACTAGTCAGTATTAAGATATAAGTGTTTATTTTATTGTATTTTAAATGGTGTTTTCTCTAAGTGTTTTTTTTCCTCCTTCAAATGCTCTTATTCCTATTTATATTCTGAAGGTTTTGAAGAGGGGGTTGTTGGGTCATTTGCCTGATTTATACAACATTTTATTCTTAAAAACATGGTAAAAAAAATATTTTGTTGTCTGACAGTATTTTCACATTTCACAAAATCCCCTCTGTAAAAACTCTAATATGTCAACAAAATGAAACAAAAAATTTGAGCATGGCTTTATCCAATGCTCAAATTGCTGTTCTGCAAAAATGTTTGCATTAATGTAATCAATCATCTGTGGAAGTATGGTGATATATTGGTTATTTTACCCTATTCACCTGGGGGTGTCTTGCCTTAAAAGAAAACCATATTAACCATTCATAAAATGCATAGATTTTAAATGCAACAAGAAAAATGGTACATGGATGTTCAAAAATCATGGCAAAAAGTAATGAGTTGACAGTTAATGCCGGCAAAGTAGTGGTTTATATAGCTTTATTGTGCAATTTAGTGTCAGTCTATCTCAAGTGGTCCAACAGAGGTTGCTGGACAATTTAGAATCGTCCTATTTTTGTGCTTACCACCATCTATTAGTAGCCTATAGCAAACCAGACCACAGCAGCCTACTGCCTGCTATGTTGCTGCACATTTGAAATAAAACATGATTTGAGCAATGATGTTAAGCATAACCTCAACAAATCTCAAAGCAACTGTTGCTTAGAGGATATTCAGTAATTTAGAACTTTTTAGTTAAATAGAGCTTGAATAAGTTGTAAATGTAGATACGTTCCACCTAATGGAACAACTGAGAAACACAGAGAAGTTTGGAGAATATTGTCTATAGCAGTGGTTCTCAAACCGGTCCTGGAGTACCACCAGCCCTGCACATTTTGTATGTCTCCCTATATCTGACACACCAATTTCAAGTCTTGCAGTCTCTACTAATGCGATCATAAGTTGAATCAGGTGTGATAGATGAGGGAGACATTCAAAATGTGCAGGGCTGGTGGTACTCCAGGACAGGTTTGAGAACCACTGGTCTATAGTATAAACTACTTTGATGTACAAGACAATGGCCAATAATAAGTAATCTTTATATTTGCATTGCAAAGAGACAAAAGACAAAAATTTGTATTGATACATCTAGTATTTTTATTAGTTATTTGCAGTTTAAAATGTTCATGCCAGTGACTTGCAGAACCTACATTTGCTTTGCATTTATAAAGTGCATGGAGTATGAATACATAAGCAACTCTAATTCAAATCTTCTTTGAATTAGTCCCTTTGTCCCTTTAAGTTAAATGTGTAATGTCAAGTAGACATGATTTGCACAAGATTATTAATTAACTGTAAACTGAATGTTATAAATATATACAAATAAATAAAAACAATACATATCATTATACACTACAGAGAAAGTATGAAGAAATCACATTTAGCATCATTTTATGGAGATTCTGTTTGTGTAGCAATACAGGCATAATAAAATAAATAATTTATAAAATAAAATAAGCATTAATATAGTACATTCATCACTACAAAGGAGTCAGTATTGAAAATCCAAAGCTTAAATTATATTTATGTTTTAACTGGTGTTCAGTCCTTTTTTTGCGCTCTAAATATCTCTAGAAGAGGCTGTTTCGAGTGGTGTACTGCACGTTGTACGACTGTCTTCTGTGCCAACGTCTTCTGATTGCTGCACAGCACCCACAGAGTAAACACTAAAGACACAAACAGACACATTGAGAGTTAAGGTCCTGGAAGGGAACACTTTACACTTTAAAACATTTTTAATCAGCTATACAATTATTTAAAAGGCAGGTCTAAGGATAAGTATAACACACCCCTGTCATGAATCACTTCACTACCAAAGCACATATTTGAAATTCAATCATCATAAAACTTACACAAAGGAGAATCCAGCAAGGTATAAGCCCGAGGACAATAGCCACAGGGACAATGATAGCCACAACCCATGCTGCATTTGTACTGTTGTTTGAGACTGTAGTGTTAATGGTGGTTGGAGCAGGTGTGGTAAAAGTGATGAAAAGTTGTCCGACCAAGCGACCAAAAAGTGTGTAACTGTTGCTGTCATTTTGTGAGAAAATATAGGTAACATTGGCGATAATTATGGAGGAAATTGAATCACTGTGGGGAGATAAAAACGCACAATGAGAAACAAAAAAGAAAATAACTAAACATTATCTTGCCATTCACCCATGCTTCAAAAACATCCCACTGGCAAAAGTAGATTTCTTAAAATCATTTAGACATTTCTGCTCAACAAATTAAAAATAGTAGTGGATCAGAACTCACTTGAAACTGGCTTGAATAATTGGCAGAGCAGCTGAGGGGTTCGATAGGATCTCGATCACCTAAAGAGTGAGCAATAAATATTAGAGAATAGCAGTTAGTGTGATTAAAATAAGGCAATTTCAAATTTAGGGATTTTGTGGAAGACCACAATATCCAAACCTCTCCAACTCACCAAATTATTTATCTTGTTTTGTATTTCTCCATAGGCTTGATCCTTTTGTGCATTATTCACGGATAAATTGATGATTTCAAATTCAAAGTCGAGAGCATAGGCAGTGTCATTAATTCCTTAAAAATATATAACAAAAATAATTAGTCGTATGTGTGGGTGGGGAAATTTCATTATCCATTCTCATGAATCATTATCCATAATTATTGATTATTTTCCTCCTAAAGAAGTCATAAAAGTTTACTACAGGTCTGCACAATGTACACTATTTGCATTCAAATGTTATATTCACAAAAAAAAAAAATAATAATAATAAATACACACAAAGAAGAGAGAAAAACTCACTCGAATAAGTGACATCCGCCTTGATCACTGGGTTACTTGGGATTACTGTTGCTCTGGTGGTTAGTTTAGTTGTGAGATTTGAGGCCAACACAGATTTAACTACCCTTAGAACGTCACTCTCACTTGGTATTGGGCCCAGTGTGACAAACACAAGGCGAATCTTAATAACCACCTTACTAATACTAAAAAAGGAAAGAAAAAAGATGATAAATCATTGGAAATGTTAACAGAAAATGAAAACAACTGGCTTTCACAAAATTACTCATTGGACTCGTTGGACTTACGGTTGTGGAGTAGCTGTGCTCGCTGTTGTCAAAGGGCTTGCTGTTGTCAAAGTGCTCTCTGTAAATGAAAATAACAAATAAAGGAGGAGAATCAGACTTTCAGTTACAGTATTTGGTCTTTTTGGTGCAAGACATAAAACATAAATGTAACATCTGACTGTCAGTTTGACCATTTAAATGATTGTTTCGGACTGTAGGTTGGATATGGTAATACCTCTGATAGCCTGGAGAAGTTGCTTGATAAAGATGCTGGGTTGTGTGATGTTACTGTTTGAGAAAACATATGTAACATTGGCCTGAATCGTGGAGGAATTGCCCCTGTTGGGAGATTAAAAATGTACAATTAGAAATGAAAGTCAATCAATTAGAAATGAAAGTTTTTTTTTAGACACCTACCCGCGTACAAAAGCTATCCAACTATCACCAAAGAAGAGTTTTTAAAAATCATTAGAACATATTTGCTCAAAATTCAGAACTTACGAGAATTCTGTGAAATCGCCTGGTTGGAACTTAATTGTAGGAGCTGATTCATTATTCAGGATCTTGTTCAGCTGAAAAGTGCAGCAAAACATTTTTTTAGATTAATTTGTTTGAGATTTATGTGGTTAAAATAATGACTTTTTGTAAAAGACCACTGTATTGAAGTGTCTCCAACTCACCAGTGTATTTATAGAGTCTTGTATTGTCAGGTAGGTTTCATTCCTGAATTCAAGTTTCTCAGACATGGATACATTGCTGATTTCAAATCCAAAGTTGAGAGCATAGGCGGTCTCATTAATTTCTTAAAAATACATAACGAAAATAATTAGTTGTGTGGTAGCATATGTGGATGGAAAAAAAAAATAAAAAAATCACTCATGAATTTTTTAAGATTATTAAATTACAGAATTGACTATTTTCCTTCAAAATCAGCAATATAAGCTTAATACAGATCTAAATGATGAACACCATTAGCATTCAAATGACATATTCACATCAAAAAGAAGCCAAACGAGGAAAGAAATACTCACTTGTATATGTGATATTCACAAAGTTCACAGGATCACTCAGGGGTTCTGTTCTGGTGGCTAGTTTAGTCGCGAGACGTGAGTACAGCAGATTGTTGGCCACCTGAACAATCTCATTTTCGTTTGGTAGGGGACCAAGTGTGACAAACACAATGCGAATGAATATAATCACTCTGCCAATCCTACAAAGATGATAAATAATACACATTAAAACAGGAAATGAAAAAGAAAATTTTAAAGATCAGACTGGAATCATTGCTCTTACAAAGTCGGTGGAGAAGTTGTGATTGTTGTCAGAGGGCTGGCTGTTGTTAAGTCTGTAAAATAAAGTAATCATTAGAGGAGGAGACTTACAGTTACAGTATTTGGTGTATGTGGAGCAATTCATTGTCAGTTTTGACAAACCTGTCGGTAAACGAAGCTCATTTAGGAAGCTGAATGGTTGTATGGCATCTCCATCCTGGAAGGTGTATCCCATACTGCCATCAATCTGGTTTGAAGAGCTCCTGTGGGAAAACAGAAGATATCTGTTGGGGACATCGATTCATATGTGCAATTTTTGGGGAACATTTTGAAGAAAATGCAAATATTTTATATATATTGCTTTAAAAAGATAATGTGTGAGAACATATGATATACAGTAAGTCAGTTTGCATCTTACGTGAAGTTGGATGATTTGGGTTGTAATGTTGTATTGCCAGGTTCATTCAGAAGAGTGTTCAGCTGCAGGTGAAAATCAAATCTTTCATTAAACTCTGAAGAAGGTTTATATCGTATTCAGACTGCTGTATTTCTTAATGATGAATGTTTACCGCATTATTGACAACATCCTGCACTTTCGTGTAGGTGTTGTTTCTGAGCTCAGGGACTTCAGGCATGCTGATGTTACTCAGACTAAACGTAATGACCACAGCATAGGAGGTTTCGGAAATCTCTGTTTGGAGACAAATGTTAAGTTTTTATTTGGTTAAACTTCCCATTCATAACTATTTTACTCGTTTCCATTTCAAAAGCTTTTCAACCTTATAGGATAAAACTTACTCTGATATGTGACATTCACCACCTTCACTGAATCGTTGAGCTGTGACTCTTTGCGTTGCCGGAGAGTGTTGATAGCACTGAGGACCAGAGCTTCACTGGGGACTGGAGATGAAGAGTTGAACAGCAGCTTGCTTGTGACCACTGCTGAACCAGATCTGTAAAGAGCACAGCATTTGTTTATTATATTTCACATTTTTATAATAAAATTACCTACGATTGATTGTGAGCTCTGAAAATAGAAAATCAGCTCTTACATTAGGTTTGGAGAAGTCACAGAGGAACCGGTTGTTGAATCTGGAAACACTGTTGTAGTGGTCAGTTCTACAATCAAATATAAAAAGAAAAAAATGAGTCTTTTGTGATTTACAGCAAAAGTCATTTTAACTTTTAGAATTTAGAATAGCCACAGATCATCATTGTCGACATACGCAATTGTAAACGAAGCTCATTTAGGAAGCTGACTGGTTGTATGGCATCTCCATCCTGGAAGTTGTATCCCATACTGCCATCAATCTGGTTTGAAGTGCTCCTGTGGGAAAATCAGAAGACATTGTTTAAGGACTTCAATCCATATTTCTAAACAATTTACGAAAATTGGCAAGAAAAAGTATTTTTACTTTGGATTGCTTTAATAAGCTAAAATGTGCATGGACAAAATGAAGATTGCAAAGTGTGTTTAATCTTACGTGAAGTTGGACGATTTGGGTTGTAATGTTGTATTGCCAGGTTCATTCAGAAGAGTGTTTAGCTGCAGGTGAAAATCAAATCTTTCATTAAACTCTGAAGAAGGTTTACATAGTATTCAGACTGCTGTATTTCTTAATGATGAATGTTTACCGCATTATTGACAACATCCTGCACTTTCGTGTAGGTGTTGTTTCTGAGCTCAGGGACTTCAGGCATGCTGATGTTACTCAGACTAAACGTAATGACCACAGCATAGGAGGTTTCGGAAATCTCTGTTTGGAGACAAATGTTAAGTTTTTATTTGGTTAAACTTCCCATTCATAACTATTTTACTCGTTTCCATTTCAAAAGCTTTTCAACCTTATAGGATAAAACTTACTCTGATATGTGACATTCACCACCTTCACTGAATCGTTGAGCTGTGACTCTTTGCGTTGCCGGAGAGTGTTGATAGCACTGAGGACCAGAGCTTCACTGGGGACTGGAGATGAAGAGTTGAACAGCAGCTTGCTTGTGACCACTGCTGAACCAGATCTGTAAAGAGCACAGCATTTGTTTATTATATTTCACATTTTTATAATAAAATTACCTACGATTGATTGTGAGCTCTGAAAATAGAAAATCAGCTCTTACATTAGGTTTGGAGAAGTCACAGAGGAACCGGTTGTTGAATCTGGAAACACTGTTGTAGTGGTCAGTTCTACAATCAAATATAAAAAGAAAAAAATGAGTCTTTTGTGATTTACAGCAAAAGTCATTTTAACTTTTAGAATTTAGAATAGCCACAGATCATCATTGTCGACATACGCAATTGTAAACGAAGCTCATTTAGGAAGCTGACTGGTTGTATGGCATCTCCATCCTGGAAGTTGTATCCCATACTGCCATCAATCTGGTTTGAAGTGCTCCTGTGGGAAAATCAGAAGACATTGTTTATGGACTTCAATCCATATTTCTAAACAATTTACGAAAATTGGCAAGAAAAAGTATTTTTATTTTGGATTGCTTTAATAAGCTAAAATGTGCATGGACAAAATGAAGATTGCAAAGTGTGTTTAATCTTACGTGAAGTTGGACGATTTGGGTTGTAATGTTGTATTGCCAGGTTCATTCAGAAGAGTGTTTAGCTGCAGGTGAAAATCAAATCTTTCATTAAACTCTGAAGAAGGTTTACATAGTATTCAGACTGCTGTATTTCTTAATGATGAATGTTTACCGCATTATTGACAACATCCTGCACTTTCGTGTAGGTGTTGTTTCTGAGCTCAGGGACTTCAGGCATGCTGATGTTACTCAGACTAAACGTAATGACCACAGCATAGGAGGTTTCGGAAATCTCTGTTTGGAGACAAATGTTAAGTTTTTATTTGGTTAAACTTCCCATTCATAACTATTTTACTCGTTTCCATTTCAAAAGCTTTTCAACCTTATAGGATAAAACTTACTCTGATATGTGACATTCACCACCTTCACTGAATCGTTGAGCTGTGACTCTTTGCGTTGCCGGAGAGTGTTGATAGCACTGAGGACCAGAGCTTCACTGGGGACTGGAGATGAAGAGTTGAACAGCAGCTTGCTTGTGACCACTGCTGAACCAGATCTGTAAAGAGCACAGCATTTGTTTATTATATTTCACATTTTTATAATAAAATTACCTACGATTGATTGTGAGCTCTGAAAATAGAAAATCAGCTCTTACATTAGGTTTGGAGAAGTCACAGAGGAACCGGTTGTTGAATCTGGAAACACTGTTGTAGTGGTCAGTTCTACAATCAAATATAAAAAGAAAAAAATGAGTCTTTTGTGATTTACAGCAAAAGTCATTTTAACTTTTAGAATTTAGAATAGCCACAGATCATCATTGTCGACATACGCAATTGTAAACGAAGCTCATTTAGGAAGCTGACTGGTTGTATGGCATCTCCATCCTGGAAGTTGTATCCCATACTGCCATCAATCTGGTTTGAAGTGCTCCTGTGGGAAAATCAGAAGACATTGTTTAAGGACTTCAATCCATATTTCTAAACAATTTACGAAAATTGGCAAGAAAAAGTATTTTTACTTTGGATTGCTTTAATAAGCTAAAATGTGCATGGACAAAATGAAGATTGCAAAGTGTGTTTAATCTTACGTGAAGTTGGACGATTTGGGTTGTAATGTTGTATTGCCAGGTTCATTCAGAAGAGTGTTTAGCTGCAGGTGAAAATCAAATCTTTCATTAAACTCTGAAGAAGGTTTACATAGTATTCAGACTGCTGTATTTCTTAATGATGAATGTTTACCGCATTATTGACAACATCCTGCACTTTCGTGTAGGTGTTGTTTCTGAGCTCAGGGACTTCAGGCATGCTGATGTTACTCAGACTAAACGTAATGACCACAGCATAGGAGGTTTCGGAAATCTCTGTTTGGAGACAAATGTTAAGTTTTTATTTGGTTAAACTTCCCATTCATAACTATTTTACTCGTTTCCATTTCAAAAGCTTTTCAACCTTATAGGATAAAACTTACTCTGATATGTGACATTCACCACCTTCACTGAATCGTTGAGCTGTGACTCTTTGCGTTGCCGGAGAGTGTTGATAGCACTGAGGACCAGAGCTTCACTGGGGACTGGAGATGAAGAGTTGAACAGCAGCTTGCTTGTGACCACTGCTGAACCAGATCTGTAAAGAGCACAGCATTTGTTTATTATATTTCACATTTTTATAATAAAATTACCTACGATTGATTGTGAGCTCTGAAAATAGAAAATCAGCTCTTACATTAGGTTTGGAGAAGTCACAGAGGAACCGGTTGTTGAATCTGGAAACACTGTTGTAGTGGTCAGTTCTACAATCAAATATAAAAAGAAAAAAATGAGTCTTTTGTGATTTACAGCAAAAGTCATTTTAACTTTTAGAATTTAGAATAGCCACAGATCATCATTGTCGACATACGCAATTGTAAACGAAGCTCATTTAGGAAGCTGACTGGTTGTATGGCATCTCCATCCTGGAAGTTGTATCCCATACTGCCATCAATCTGGTTTGAAGTGCTCCTGTGGGAAAATCAGAAGACATTGTTTAAGGACTTCAATCCATATTTCTAAACAATTTACGAAAATTGGCAAGAAAAAGTATTTTTACTTTGGATTGCTTTAATAAGCTAAAATGTGCATGGACAAAATGAAGATTGCAAAGTGTGTTTAATCTTACGTGAAGTTGGACGATTTGGGTTGTAATGTTGTATTGCCAGGTTCATTCAGAAGAGTGTTTAGCTGCAGGTGAAAATCAAATCTTTCATTAAACTCTGAAGAAGGTTTACATAGTATTCAGACTGCTGTATTTCTTAATGATGAATGTTTACCGCATTATTGACAACATCCTGCACTTTCGTGTAGGTGTTGTTTCTGAGCTCAGGGACTTCAGGCATGCTGATGTTACTCAGACTAAACGTAATGACCACAGCATAGGAGGTTTCGGAAATCTCTGTTTGGAGACAAATGTTAAGTTTTTATTTGGTTAAACTTCCCATTCATAACTATTTTACTCGTTTCCATTTCAAAAGCTTTTCAACCTTATAGGATAAAACTTACTCTGATATGTGACATTCACCACCTTCACTGAATCGTTGAGCTGTGACTCTTTGCGTTGCCGGAGAGTGTTGATAGCACTGAGGACCAGAGCTTCACTGGGGACTGGAGATGAAGAGTTGAACAGCAGCTTGCTTGTGACCACTGCTGAACCAGATCTGTAAAGAGCACAGCATTTGTTTATTATATTTCACATTTTTTATAATAAAATTACCTACGATTGATTGTGAGCTCTGAAAATAGAAAATCAGCTCTTACATTAGGTTTGGAGAAGTCACAGAGGAACCGGTTGTTGAATCTGGAAACACTGTTGTAGTGGTCAGTTCTACAATCAAATATAAAAAGAAAAAAATGAGTCTTTTGTGATTTACAGCAAAAGTCATTTTAACTTTTAGAATTTAGAATAGCCACAGATCATCATTGTCGACATACGCAATTGTAAACGAAGCTCATTTAGGAAGCTGACTGGTTGTATGGCATCTCCATCCTGGAAGTTGTATCCCATACTGCCATCAATCTGGTTTGAAGTGCTCCTGTGGGAAAATCAGAAGACATTGTTTATGGACTTCAATCCATATTTCTAAACAATTTACGAAAATTGGCAAGAAAAAGTATTTTTATTTTGGATTGCTTTAATAAGCTAAAATGTGCATGGACAAAATGAAGATTGCAAAGTGTGTTTAATCTTACGTGAAGTTGGACGATTTGGGTTGTAATGTTGTATTGCCAGGTTCATTCAGAAGAGTGTTTAGCTGCAGGTGAAAATCAAATCTTTCATTAAACTCTGAAGAAGGTTTACATAGTATTCAGACTGCTGTATTTCTTAATGATGAATGTTTACCGCATTATTGACAACATCCTGCACTTTCGTGTAGGTGTTGTTTCTGAGCTCAGGGACTTCAGGCATGCTGATGTTACTCAGACTAAACGTAATGACCACAGCATAGGAGGTTTCGGAAATCTCTGTTTGGAGACAAATGTTAAGTTTTTATTTGGTTAAACTTCCCATTCATAACTATTTTACTCGTTTCCATTTCAAAAGCTTTTCAACCTTATAGGATAAAACTTACTCTGATATGTGACATTCACCACCTTCACTGAATCGTTGAGCTGTGACTCTTTGCGTTGCCGGAGAGTGTTGATAGCACTGAGGACCAGAGCTTCACTGGGGACTGGAGATGAAGAGTTGAACAGCAGCTTGCTTGTGACCACTGCTGAACCAGATCTGTAAAGAGCACAGCATTTGTTTATTATATTTCACATTTTTATAATAAAATTACCTACGATTGATTGTGAGCTCTGAAAATAGAAAATCAGCTCTTACATTAGGTTTGGAGAAGTCACAGAGGAACCGGTTGTTGAATCTGGAAACACTGTTGTAGTGGTCAGTTCTACAATCAAATATAAAAAGAAAAAAATGAGTCTTTTGTGATTTACAGCAAAAGTCATTTTAACTTTTAGAATTTAGAATAGCCACAGATCATCATTGTCGACATACGCAATTGTAAACGAAGCTCATTTAGGAAGCTGACTGGTTGTATGGCATCTCCATCCTGGAAGTTGTATCCCATACTGCCATCAATCTGGTTTGAAGTGCTCCTGTGGGAAAATCAGAAGACATTGTTTAAGGACTTCAATCCATATTTCTAAACAATTTACGAAAATTGGCAAGAAAAAGTATTTTTACTTTGGATTGCTTTAATAAGCTAAAATGTGCATGGACAAAATGAAGATTGCAAAGTGTGTTTAATCTTACGTGAAGTTGGACGATTTGGGTTGTAATGTTGTATTGCCAGGTTCATTCAGAAGAGTGTTTAGCTGCAGGTGAAAATCAAATCTTTCATTAAACTCTGAAGAAGGTTTACATAGTATTCAGACTGCTGTATTTCTTAATGATGAATGTTTACCGCATTATTGACAACATCCTGCACTTTCGTGTAGGTGTTGTTTCTGAGCTCAGGGACTTCAGGCATGCTGATGTTACTCAGACTAAACGTAATGACCACAGCATAGGAGGTTTCGGAAATCTCTGTTTGGAGACAAATGTTAAGTTTTTATTTGGTTAAACTTCCCATTCATAACTATTTTACTCGTTTCCATTTCAAAAGCTTTTCAACCTTATAGGATAAAACTTACTCTGATATGTGACATTCACCACCTTCACTGAATCGTTGAGCTGTGACTCTTTGCGTTGCCGGAGAGTGTTGATAGCACTGAGGACCAGAGCTTCACTGGGGACTGGAGATGAAGAGTTGAACAGCAGCTTGCTTGTGACCACTGCTGAACCAGATCTGTAAAGAGCACAGCATTTGTTTATTATATTTCACATTTTTATAATAAAATTACCTACGATTGATTGTGAGCTCTGAAAATAGAAAATCAGCTCTTACATTAGGTTTGGAGAAGTCACAGAGGAACCGGTTGTTGAATCTGGAAACACTGTTGTAGTGGTCAGTTCTACAATCAAATATAAAAAGAAAAAAATGAGTCTTTTGTGATTTACAGCAAAAGTCATTTTAACTTTTAGAATTTAGAATAGCCACAGATCATCATTGTCGACATACGCAATTGTAAACGAAGCTCATTTAGGAAGCTGACTGGTTGTATGGCATCTCCATCCTGGAAGTTGTATCCCATACTGCCATCAATCTGGTTTGAAGTGCTCCTGTGGGAAAATCAGAAGACATTGTTTATGGACTTCAATCCATATTTCTAAACAATTTACGAAAATTGGCAAGAAAAAGTATTTTTATTTTGGATTGCTTTAATAAGCTAAAATGTGCATGGACAAAATGAAGATTGCAAAGTGTGTTTAATCTTACGTGAAGTTGGACGATTTGGGTTGTAATGTTGTATTGCCAGGTTCATTCAGAAGAGTGTTTAGCTGCAGGTGAAAATCAAATCTTTCATTAAACTCTGAAGAAGGTTTACATAGTATTCAGACTGCTGTATTTCTTAATGATGAATGTTTACCGCATTATTGACAACATCCTGCACTTTCGTGTAGGTGTTGTTTCTGAGCTCAGGGACTTCAGGCATGCTGATGTTACTCAGACTAAACGTAATGACCACAGCATAGGAGGTTTCGGAAATCTCTGTTTGGAGACAAATGTTACGTTTTTATTTGGTTAAACTTGCCATTCATAACTGTTTTACTCGTTTCCATTTCAAAAGCTTTTCAACCTTATAGGATAAAACTTACTCTGATATGTGACATTCACCACCTTCACTGAATCGTTGAGCTGTGACTCTTTGCGTCGCCGGAGAGTGTTGATAGCACTGAGGACCAGAGCTTCACTGGGGACTGGAGATGAAGAGTTGAACAGCAGCTTGCTTGTGACCACTGCTGAACCAGATCTGTAAAGAGCACAGCATTTGTTTATTATATTTCACATTTTTATAATAAAATTACCTATGATTGATTGTGAGCTCTCAAAATAGAAAATCAGCTCTTACATTAGGTTTGGAGAAGTCACAGAGGAACCGGTTGTTGATTCTGGAAACACTGTTGTAGTGGTCAGTTCTACAATCAAATGTAAAAAGAAAAAAATGAGTCTTTTGTGATTTACAGCAAAAGTCATTTTAACTTTTAGAATTTAGAATAGCCACAGATCATCATTGTCGACATACGCAATTGTAAACGAAGCTCATTTAGGAAGCTGACTGGTTGTATGGCATCTCCATCCTGGAAGTTGTATCCCATACTGCCATCAATCTGGTTTGAAGTGCTCCTGTGGGAAAATCAGAAGACATTGTTTAAGGACTTCAATCCATATTTCTAAACAATTTACGAAAATTGGCAAGAAAAAGTATTTTTACTTTGGATTGCTTTAATAAGCTAAAATGTGCATGGACAAAATGAAGATTGCAAAGTGTGTTTAATCTTACGTGAAGTTGGACGATTTGGGTTGTAATGTTGTATTGCCAGGTTCATTCAGAAGAGTGTTTAGCTGCAGGTGAAAATCAAATCTTTCATTAAACTCTGAAGAAGGTTTACATAGTATTCAGACTGCTGTATTTCTTAATGATGAATGTTTACCGCATTATTGACAACATCCTGCACTTTCGTGTAGGTGTTGTTTCTGAGCTCAGGGACTTCAGGCATGCTGATGTTACTCAGACTAAACGTAATGACCACAGCATAGGAGGTTTCGGAAATCTCTGTTTGGAGACAAATGTTAAGTTTTTATTTGGTTAAACTTCCCATTCATAACTATTTTACTCGTTTCCATTTCAAAAGCTTTTCAACCTTATAGGATAAAACTTACTCTGATATGTGACATTCACCACCTTCACTGAATCGTTGAGCTGTGACTCTTTGCGTTGCCGGAGAGTGTTGATAGCACTGAGGACCAGAGCTTCACTGGGGACTGGAGATGAAGAGTTGAACAGCAGCTTGCTTGTGACCACTGCTGAACCAGATCTGTAAAGAGCACAGCATTTGTTTATTATATTTCACATTTTTATAATAAAATTACCTACGATTGATTGTGAGCTCTGAAAATAGAAAATCAGCTCTTACATTAGGTTTGGAGAAGTCACAGAGGAACCGGTTGTTGAATCTGGAAACACTGTTGTAGTGGTCAGTTCTACAATCAAATATAAAAAGAAAAAAATGAGTCTTTTGTGATTTACAGCAAAAGTCATTTTAACTTTTAGAATTTAGAATAGCCACAGATCATCATTGTCGACATACGCAATTGTAAACGAAGCTCATTTAGGAAGCTGACTGGTTGTATGGCATCTCCATCCTGGAAGTTGTATCCCATACTGCCATCAATCTGGTTTGAAGTGCTCCTGTGGGAAAATCAGAAGACATTGTTTAAGGACTTCAATCCATATTTCTAAACAATTTACGAAAATTGGCAAGAAAAAGTATTTTTACTTTGGATTGCTTTAATAAGCTAAAATGTGCATGGACAAAATGAAGATTGCAAAGTGTGTTTAATCTTACGTGAAGTTGGACGATTTGGGTTGTAATGTTGTATTGCCAGGTTCATTCAGAAGAGTGTTTAGCTGCAGGTGAAAATCAAATCTTTCATTAAACTCTGAAGAAGGTTTACATAGTATTCAGACTGCTGTATTTCTTAATGATGAATGTTTACCGCATTATTGACAACATCCTGCACTTTCGTGTAGGTGTTGTTTCTGAGCTCAGGGACTTCAGGCATGCTGATGTTACTCAGACTAAACGTAATGACCACAGCATAGGAGGTTTCGGAAATCTCTGTTTGGAGACAAATGTTAAGTTTTTATTTGGTTAAACTTCCCATTCATAACTATTTTACTCGTTTCCATTTCAAAAGCTTTTCAACCTTATAGGATAAAACTTACTCTGATATGTGACATTCACCACCTTCACTGAATCGTTGAGCTGTGACTCTTTGCGTTGCCGGAGAGTGTTGATAGCACTGAGGACCAGAGCTTCACTGGGGACTGGAGATGAAGAGTTGAACAGCAGCTTGCTTGTGACCACTGCTGAACCAGATCTGTAAAGAGCACAGCATTTGTTTATTATATTTCACATTTTTATAATAAAATTACCTACGATTGATTGTGAGCTCTGAAAATAGAAAATCAGCTCTTACATTAGGTTTGGAGAAGTCACAGAGGAACCGGTTGTTGAATCTGGAAACACTGTTGTAGTCGTCAGTTCTACAATCAAATATAAAAAGAAAAAAATGAGTCTTTTGTGATTTACAGCAAAAGTCATTTTAACTTTTAGAATTTAGAATAGCCACAGATCATCATTGTCGACATACGCAATTGTAAACGAAGCTCATTTAGGAAGCTGACTGGTTGTATGGCATCTCCATCCTGGAAGTTGTATCCCATACTGCCATCAATCTGGTTTAATGTGCTCCTGTGGGAACATCAGAAGACATTAAGGACTTCAATCCATAATTCAAAACAATTTATAAAAATTGCCAAGAAAAAGTATTTTTATTTTGGATTGCTTTAATAAGCTAAAATGTGCATGGACAAAATGAAGATTGCAAATTCAGTTTGCAACTTACGTGAAGTTGGACGATGTAGGTTGTAATGTTGCATTGCCAGGTTCATTCAGAAGAGTGTTCAGCTGCAGGTGAAAATCAAATTATTCATCAAACTGCAAAAAAGCTTAGTATTGAATGTAACTGCTTAATTCAGTTCATTCTGAATGCTCACCGCATTATTGACAACATTCTGCACTTGCATATAGGTGTTGTTTCTGAACTTAGGGTCCTCTGGCATGCTGACATTACTTAGATCACATTTAAAGATGACAGCATAGGAGGTTTCTGAAATTTCTGTTGTTAAAGAAACACATTTTTATTCAAAGTTTGACATGCAGCACTGTTTGAAATGTATGCATTTTTAAATACTTTTCCATTCAAAATGTTGAAACTTACTCTGATAGGTAACATTCACAATCTTAAGAGATTCATTGAGTTGTGACTCTCTAGATTTAAGGAGAGAGTTGATAGCACCCAGGACAAGAGCTTCATTGGGCAAGGATGACAAGGATGAGAATACCAGTTTGGTTGTGACTATTGCTGCACCGGTCACATTAGTTGAAGATGTGGATGTGGTTGCTGGATTCTGGATTTCTAGACCTGGTATTGTCACTGGAACCACTATTGGAATTTCTACTGTATTTGTGAGACCTGTAATAATTCCAGTTATAGTTGTTGATGCAGTTGTAGTTTCTGAATTCACAGTTGTTGGACCTGAAGTTGTTTTGGTTGAAAGTGTCAGTGTGCCTGGAGCAGGAGATGTGCTGGCAAAAGCTACAGTTGTGCTTAACAGACCTCCTGTAGTTGCTTGAAATGTAGTTGTTGTTTGAGTTGCAGTTGTGCTTGGAACTGTAGTTGAGATATCAGCTGGAACTGTAGTGGTGTAAAGAGCAGTCTCGGTTGTCATGGATGCAGTTGGCGTTCTTGGAGGTTCAGTTGTTTTTGTTGGAGTTGAAGTTGGGGATAGAGTTACTTGTGTTGTGGAGATAGGCATAATTGTTACAGAAATAGTTATGTTTTCTGGAGACACAGTTGTGATTATTGGAGGTGCAGTTGTTGTAGTAAGTGCTGTTTGGCTTAGAGCTGGAGCTGTATTGGTAAAAGCAATAGTTGTGCTTGATAGAGGTGCAGTTGTTATTTGGAATGCAGTTGTTATTGCTGCTGTAGGTATGCTTGTGCTTTGAGCTGAAGCTGAGGTTTGAGCTTGAGTTTCAGTGGTGGGACTGTTATTTGTTGTTGTTGCTAATGTTGATGTAGCTGGAGATACAGTTAGAGTTGAAGTTGTTGTGGTTTGAGTTGTTGTACTTGGAGCTTCAGATGAGGTTGCAGCTGATGCAGTAGTGGAAGGTACCAATGTGGTAGGTGAGGTTGTTGTTGCATGTGCAGTTGTACTTTCTGAAGTTGTAAATGTTGTTGGAGCAGCAGCAGTTGTGGTTACAGCTGTTGATGTGGCTTCAAGTGCCACTGTGAATAGAGCTGGTGTTTCCCCTGGAATTTCAGATGAGGTTGCAGCTGATGTTGTTGCTGTGGTTATTGGAGACATAACTGTTGTTGTGCTTGGACCTTTTGTTGTTGTACTTGCAGCTTCAGATGAAGTTCGATCTGATGTAGTAGTGGAAGGAATCATTGTGGTGGTGGAAGCTGTAGTTGTGGTTGTTGCAAGTGAAGTTGCACTTTCTGAATTTGTAGAAATTGTTGTTGAAGCAACAGCTGTAGTATCTGTATTTGTAGGAGCTTCAGAAGTTGAGGTTGCAAGTGGCATTGTGGTTTCAGCTGTTGCTGTACTTGGAGCTTTCGATGAGGTTGGAGCTGATGTTGTAGTAGTGGGAGATGAAGTTATGGTTGTTGAAGTTGTAGCTGTAGTTTCTGCTGTTGTACTTTCTGAAGTTGTAGGCACCAGTGTTGAAGTAAGAGGTGTTGTTTCTGTACTGACAACTGTGGTTGTGGGAGCTTGAGTTGTTGTGAGGTCAAGAGATGTTGTGGGTTCAGCTGTAGTTGTGGTTGTAGGAGGTGCAGTTGAGGTTTCTGAAGTTGTAGAAATTGTTGTTGAAATAACAGTTGAGGTTTCTGGACTAACATTTGTGGTTGTGACAGTTTCAGTAGTTGTGGTTACAAGAGGCACTGTGGTCTGCGCTGTAATACTTTGAGCTTCAGAGGACGTTGGAGCTAATGTAGTAGTTGAAAGATCAGTAGGGGTTGTGGATGCTGCATTTGTTGTTTCAATTGCAGTTGTTGTTTCTGAAGTTGTAGAAATTGTTGTCGAAGCAAGTGTTGTGGTTTCTGAAGTTACAACTGTTGCTGCAGCTGGAGATTCAGATGAAGTTGGAGCTGATGTTGTAGTAGTGGGAGATGAAGTTGTAGTTGTTGAAGCTGTAACTGTAGTTTCTGCTGTTGTACTTTCTGAAGTTGTAGGCACCACTGTTGAAGTAACAGGTGTTGTTTCAGTACTAACAACTGTGGTTGTGGGAGCTTGAGTTGTTGTGAGGTCAAGAGATGTTGTGGGTTCAGCTGTAGTTGTGGTCGTAGGAGGTGCAGTTGAAGTTTCTGAAGTTGTAGAAATTGTTGTTGAAAGAACAGTTGAGGTTTCTGGACTAACATTTGTGGTTGTGACAGTTTCAGTAGTTGTGGTTAGAAGAGGCACTGTGGTCTGCGCTGTTGTACTTTGAGCTTCAGAGGACGTTGGAGCTAATGTAGTAGTTGAAAGATCAGTAGGGGTTGTGGATGCTGCATTTGTTGTTTCAGTTGCAATTGTTGTTTCTGAAATTGTAGGCATTGTTGTCGAAGCAAGTCTTGTTGTCGAAGCAAGTGTTGTTGTTTCTGAAGTTATAACTGTTGTTGCAGTTGGAGATTCAGATGAAGTTGGAGCTGATGTTGCAGTAGTGGGAGATGAAGTTGTGGTTGTTGAAGCTGTAGCTGTAGTTTCTGCTGTTGTACTTTCTGAAGTTGTAGGCACCACTGTTGAAGTAACATGTGTTGTTTCAGTACTGACAACTGTGGTTGTGGGAGCTTGAGTTGTTGTGAGTTCAGCTGTAGTTGTGGTCATGGGAGGTGCAGTTGAAGTTTCTAAAGTTGTAGAAATTGTTGTTGAAAGAACAGTTGAGGTTTCTGGACTAACATTTGTGGTTGTGACAGCTTCAGTAGTTGTGGTTACAAGAGGCACTGTGGTCTGCGCTGTTGTACTTTGAGCTTCAGAGGACGTTGGAGCTAATGTAGTAGTGGAAGGTTCATTTGGGGTTGTGGATGCTGCATTTGTTGTTGTTTTAATTGCAGTTGTTGTTTCTGAAGATGTAGAAATTGTTGTCGAAGCAAGTGTTGTGGTTTCTGAAGTTACAACTGTTGCAGCTGGAGCTTCAGATGAGGTTGCAGCTGATGTTGTTGCTGTGGGAGATGAAGTTGTAGTTGTTGAAGCTGTAGCTGTAGTTTCTGCTGTTGTACTTTCTGAAGTTGTAGGCAGCACTGTTGAAGTAACAGGTGTTGTTTCTGTACTGACAACTGTGGTTGGGGGAGCTTGAGTTGTTGTGGGTTCAGCTGTAGTTGTGGTCGTGGGAGGTGCAGTTGAAGTTTCTGAAGTTGTAGAAATTGTTGTTGAAAGAACAGTTGAGGTTTCTGGACTAACATTTGTGGTTGTGACAGCTTCAGTAGTTGTGGTTACAAGAGGCACTGTGGTCTGCGCTGTTGTACTTTGAGCTTCAGAGGACGCTGGAGTTAATGAAGTAGTGGAAGGTTCAATTGGGGTTGTGGATGCTGCATTTGTTGTTTCAATTGCAGTTGTTGTTTCTGAAGTTGTAGGCATTGTTGTCGAAGCAAGTGTTGTTGTTTCTGAAGTTGTATCTGTTGTTGCAGCTGGAGATTCAGATGAAGTTGGAGCTGATGTTGTAGTAATGGGAGATGAAGTTGTGGTTGTTGAAGCTGTAGCTGTAGTTTCTGCTGTTGTACTTTCTGAAGTTGTAGGCAGCACTGTTGAAGTAAGAGGTGTTGTTTCTGTACTGACAACTGTGGTTGTGGGAGCTTGAGTTGTTGTGGGTTCAGCTGTAGTTGTGGTTGTAGGAGGTGCAGTTGAAGTTTCTGAAGTTGTAGAAATTGTTGTTGAAATAACAGTTGAGGTTTCTGGACTAACATTTGTGGTTGTGACAGCTTCAGTAGTTGTAGTTACAAGAGGCACTGTGGTCTGCGCTGTTGTACTTTGAGCTTCAGAGGACACTGGAGTTAATGTAGTAGTGGAAGGTTCAATTGGGGTTGTGGATGCTGCATTTGTTGTTTCAATTGCAGTTGTAGTTTCTGAAATTGTAGGCATTGTTGTCGAAGCAAGTCTTGTTGTCGAAGCAAGTGTTGTTGTTTCTGAAGTTATAACTGTTGTTGCAGTTGGAGATTCAGATGAAGTTGGAGCTGATGTTGCAGTAGTGGGAGATGAAGTTGTGGTTGTTGAAGCTGTAGCTGTAGTTTCTGCTGTTGTACTTTCTGAAGTTGTAGGCAGCACTGTTGAAGTAACAGGTGTTGTTTCTGTACTGACAACTGTGGTTGGGGGAGCTTGAGTTGTTGTGGGTTCAGCTGTAGTTGTGGTTGTAGGAGGTGCAGTTGAAGTTTCTGAAGTTGTAGAAATTGTTGTTGAAAGAACAGTTGAGGTTTCTGGACTAACATTTGTGGTTGTGACAGCTTCAGTAGTTGTGGTTACAAGAGGCACTGTGGTCTGCGCTGTTGTACTTTGAGCTTCAGAGGACGTTGGAGCTAATGTAGTAGTTGAAGGATCAATTGGGGTTGTGGATGCTGCATTTGTTGTTTCAATTACAATTGTTGTTTCTGAAGTTGTAGGCATTGTTGTCGAAGCAAGTGTTGTCGTCGAAGTAAGTGTTGTTGTTTCTGAAGTTATAACTGTTGTTGCAGTTGGAGATTCAGATGAAGTTGGAGCTGATGTTGTAGTAGTGGGAAATGAAGTTGTGGTTGTTGATGCTGTAGCTGTAGTTTCTACTGTTGTACCTTCTGAAGTTGTAGACACCACTGTTGAAGTAAGAGGTGTTGTTTCAGTACTGACAACTGTGGTTGTGGGAGCTTGAGTTGTTGTGAGGTCAAGAGATGTTGTGGGTTCAGCTGTAGTTGTGGTCGTGGGAGGTGCAGTTGAAGTTTCTGAAGTTGTAGAAATTGTTGTTGAAAGAACAGTTGAGGTTTCTGGACTAACATTTGTGGTTGTGACAGCTTCAGTAGTTGTGGTTACAAGAGGCACTGTGGTCTGCGCTGTTGTACTTTGAGCTTCAGAGGACGCTGGAGTTAATGAAGTAGTGGAAGGTTCAATTGGGGTTGTGGATGCTGCATTTGTTGTTTCAATTGCAGTTGTTGTTTCTGAAGTTGTAGGCATTGTTGTCGAAGCAAGTGTTGTTGTTTCTGAAGTTGTATCTGTTGTTGCAGCTGGAGATTCAGATGAAGTTGGAGCTGATGTTGTAGTAATGGGAGATGAAGTTGTGGTTGTTGAAGCTGTAGCTGTAGTTTCTGCTGTTGTACTTTCTGAAGTTGTAGGCAGCACTGTTGAAGTAAGAGGTGTTGTTTCTATACTGACAACTGTGGTTGGGGGAGCTTGAGTTGTTGTGGGTTCAGCTGTAGTTGTGGTTGTAGGAGGTGCAGTTGAAGTTTCTGAAGTTGTAGAAATTGTTGTTGAAGGAACAGTTAAGGTTTCTGGACTAACATTTGTGGTTGTGACAGCTTCAGTAGTTGTGGTTACAAGAGGCACTGTGGTCTGCGCTGTTGTACTTTGAGCTTCAGAGGACGTTGGAGCTAATGTAGTAGTTGAAGGATCAGTTGGGGTTGTGGATGCTGCATTTGTTGTTTCAATTGCAGTTGTTGTTTCTGAAGATGTAGAAATTGTTGTCGAAGCAAGTGTTGTGGTTTCTGAAGTTACAACTGTTGTTGCAGCTGGAGCTTCAGATGAGGTTGCAGCTGATGCAGTAGTGGAAGGTACCAATGTGGTAGGTGAGGTTGTTGTTGCATGTGCAGTTGTACTTTCTGAAGTTGTAAATGTTGTTGGAGCAGCAGCAGTTGTGGTTACAGCTGTTGATGTGGTTTTAAGGTCATCTATGAATATAGCTGGTGTTTCCGCTGGAATTTCAGATGAGGTTGCAGCTGATGTTGTTGCTGTGGGAGATGAAGTTGTAGTTGTTGAAGCTGTAGCTGTAGTTTCTGCTGTTGTACTTTCTGAAGTTGTAGGCAGCACTGTTGAAGTAAGAGGTGTTGTTTCTGTACTGACAACTGTGGTTGTGGGAGCTTGAGTTGTTGTGGGTTCAGCTGTAGTTGTGGTTGTAGGAGGTGCAGTTGAAGTTTCTGAAGTTGTAGAAATTGTTGTTGAAATAACAGTTGAGGTTTCTGGACTAACATTTGTGGTTGTGACAGCTTCAGTAGTTGTGGTTACAAGAGGCACTGTGGTCTGCGCTGTTGTACTTTGAGCTTCAGAGGACACTGGAGTTAATGTAGTAGTGGAAGGTTCAATTGGGGTTGTGGATGCTGCATTTGTTGTTTCAATTGCAGTTGTAGTTTCTGAAATTGTAGGCATTGTTGTCGAAGCAAGTCTTGTTGTCGAAGCAAGTGTTGTTGTTTCTGAAGTTATAACTGTTGTTGCAGTTGGAGATTCAGATGAAGTTGGAGCTGATGTTGCAGTAGTGGGAGATGAAGTTGTGGTTGTTGAAGCTGTAGCTGTAGTTTCTACTGTTGTACTTTCTGAAGTTGTAGGCAGCACTGTTGAAGTAACAGGTGTTGTTTCTGTACTGACAACTGTGGTTGGGGGAGCTTGAGTTGTTGTGAGGTCAAGAGATGTTGTGGGTTCAGCTGTAGTTGTGGTCGTGGGAGGTGCAGTTGAAGTTTCTGAAGTTGTAGAAATTGTTGTTGAAAGAACAGTTGAGGTTTCTGGACTAACATTTGTGGTTGTGACAGCTTCAGTAGTTGTGGTTACAAGAGGCACTGTGGTCTGCGCTGTTGTACTTTGAGCTTCAGAGGACGCTGGAGTTAATGAAGTAGTGGAAGGTTCAATTGGGGTTGTGGATGCTGCATTTGTTGTTTCAATTGCAGTTGTTGTTTCTGAAGTTGTAGGCATTGTTGTCGAAGCAAGTGTTGTTGTTTCTGAAGTTGTATCTGTTGTTGCAGCTGGAGATTCAGATGAAGTTGGAGCTGATGTTGTAGTAATGGGAGATGAAGTTGTGGTTGTTGAAGCTTTAGCTGTAGTTTCTGCTGTTGTACTTTCTGAAGTTGTAGGCAGCACTGTTGAAGTAAGAGGTGTTGTTTCTATACTGACAACTGTGGTTGGGGGAGCTTGAGTTGTTGTGGGTTCAGCTGTAGTTGTGGTCGTAGGAGGTGCAGTTGAAGTTTCTGAAGTTGTAGAAATTGTTGTCGAAGCAAGTGTTGTGGTTTCTGAAGTTGTTGAAATTGTAGCTGTAGCTGTAGTTTCTGCTGTTGTACTTTCTGAAGTTGTAGGCAGCACTGTTGAAGTAAGAGGTGTTGTTTCAGTACTGACATCTGTGGTTGTGGGAGCTTGAGTTGTTGTGAGGTCAAGAGATGTTGTGGGTTCAGCTGTAGTTGTGGTCGTAGGAGGTGCAGTTGAAGTTTCTGAAGTTGTAGAAATTATTGTTGAAATAACAGTTGAGGTTTCTGGACTAACATTTGTGGTTATGACAGCTTCAGTAGTTGTGGTTACAAGAGGCACTGTGGTCTGTGCTGTTGTACTTTGAGCTTCAGAGGGCGCTGGAGTTAATGTAGTAGTGGAAGGTTCAGTTGGGGTTGTGGATGCTGCATTTGTTGTTTCAGTTGCAGTTGTTGTTTCTGAAGTTACAGGCATTGTTGTCAAAGCAAGTGTTGTTGTTTCTGAAGTTATAACTGTTGTTGCAGCTGGAGATTCAGATGAAGTTGGAGCTGATGTTGTTGCTGTGGGAGATGAAGTTGTAGTTGTTGAAGTTGTAGCTGTAGTTTCTGCTGTTGTACTTTCTGAAGTTGTAGGCAGCACTGTTGAAGTAAGAGGTGTTGTTTCTGTACTGACAACTGTGGTTGTGGGAGCTTGAGTTGTTGTGGGTTCAGCTGTAGTTGTGGTTGTAGGAGGTGCAGTTGAAGTTTCTGAAGTTGTAGAAATTGTTGTTGAAATAACAGTTGAGGTTTCTGGACTAAAATTTGTGGTTGTGACAGCTTCAGTAGTTGTGGTTACAAGAGGCCCTGTGGTCTGCGCTGTTGTACTTTGAGCTTCAGAGGACGTTGGAGCTAATGTAGTAGTTGAAGGATCAGTTGGGGTTGTGGATGCTGCATTTGTTGTTTCAATTGCAGTTGTTGTTTCTGAAGATGTAGAAATTGTTGTCGAAGCAAGTGTTGTGGTTTCTGAAGTTACAACTGTTGTTGCAGCTGGAGCTTCAGATGAGGTTGCAGCTGATGCAGTAGTGGAAGGTACCAATGTGGTAGGTGAGGTTGTTGTTGCATGTGCAGTTGTACTTTCTGAAGTTGTAAATGTTGTTGGAGCAGCAGCAGTTGTGGTTACAGCTGTTGATGTGGTTTTAAGGTCATCTATGAATATAGCTGGTGTTTCCGCTGGAATTTCAGATGAGGTTGCAGCTAATGTTGTTGCTGTGGGAGATGAAGTTGTAGTTGTTGAAGCTGTAGCTGTAGTTTCTGCTGTTGTACTTTCTGAAGCTGTAGGCAACACTGTTGAAGTAAGAGGTGTTGTTTCTGTACTGACAACTGTGGTTGTGGGAGCTTGAGTTGTTGTGGGTTCAGCTGTAGTTGTGGTTGTAGGAGGTGCAGTTGAAGTTTCTGAAGTTGTAGAAATTGTTGTTGAAATAACAGTTGAGGTTTCTGGACTAACATTTGTGGTTGTGACAGCTTCAGTAGTTGTGGTTTCAAGAGGCACTGTGGTCTGCGCTGTTGTACTTTGAGCTTCAGAGGACACTGGAGTTAATGTAGTAGTGGAAGGTTCAATTGGGGTTGTGGATGCTGCATTTGTTGTTTCAATTGCAGTTGTAGTTTCTGAAATTGTAGGCATTGTTGTCGAAGCAAGTCTTGTTGTCGAAGCAAGTGTTGTTGTTTCTGAAGTTATAACTGTTGTTGCAGTTGGAGATTCAGATGAAGTTGGAGCTGATGTTGCAGTAGTGGGAGATGAAGTTGTGGTTGTTGAAGCTGTAGCTGTAGTTTCTGCTGTTGTACTTTCTGAAGTTGTAGGCAGCACTGTTGAAGTAACAGGTGTTGTTTCAGTACTGACATCTGTGGTTGTGGGAGCTTGAGTTGTTGTGAGGTCAAGAGATGTTGTGGGTTCAGTTGTAGTTGTGATCGTAGGAGGTGCAGTTGAAGTTTCTGAAGTTGTAGGCATTGTTGTCGAAGTAAGTGTTGTTGTTTCTGAAGTTATAACTGTTGTTGCAGTTGGAGATTCAGATGAAGTTGAAGCTGATATTGTAGTAGTGGGAAATGGAGTTGTGGTTGTTGATGCTGTAGTTTCTACTGTTGTACTTTCTGAAGTTGTAGACACCACTGTTGAAGTAAGAGGTGTTGTTTCAGTACTGACAACTGTGGTTGTGGGAGCTTGAGTTGTTGTGAGGTCAAGAGATGTTGTGGGTTCAGCTGTAGTTGTGGTCGTGGGAGGTGCAGTTGAAGTTTCTGAAGTTGTAGAAATTGTTGTTGAAAGAACAGTTGAGGTTTCTGGACTAACATTTGTGGTTGTGACAGCTTCAGTAGTTGTGGTTACAAGAGGCACTGTGGTCTGCGCTGTTGTACTTTGAGCTTCAGAAGACGTTGGAGCTAATGTAGTAGTTGAAGGATCAGTTGGGGTTGTGGATGCTACATTTGTTGTTTCAATTGCAGTTGTTGCTTCTGAAGTTGTAGAAATTGTTGTCGAAGCAAGTGTTGTGGTTTCTGAAGTTGTTGAAATTGTAGCTGTAGCTGTAGTTTCTGCTGTTGTACTTTCTGAAGTTGTAGGCAGCACTGTTGAAGTAAGAGGTGTTGTTTCAGTACTGACATCTGTGGTTGTGGGAGCTTGAGTTGTTGTGAGGTCAAGAGATGTTGTGGGTTCAGCTGTAGTTGTGGTCGTAGGAGGTGCAGTTGAAGTTTCTGAAGTTGTAGAAATTATTGTTGAAATAACAGTTGAGGTTTCTGGACTAACATTTGTGGTTATGACAGCTTCAGTAGTTGTGGTTACAAGAGGCACTGTGGTCTGTGCTGTTGTACTTTGAGCTTCAGAGGGCGCTGGAGTTAATGTAGTAGTGGAAGGTTCAGTTGGGGTTGTGGATGCTGCATTTGTTGTTTCAGTTGCAGTTGTTGTTTCTGAAGTTACAGGCATTGTTGTCAAAGCAAGTGTTGTTGTTTCTGAAGTTATAACTGTTGTTGCAGCTGGAGATTCAGATGAAGTTGGAGCTGATGTTGTTGCTGTGGGAGATGAAGTTGTAGTTGTTGAAGTTGTAGCTGTAGTTTCTGCTGTTGTACTTTCTGAAGTTGTAGGCAGCACTGTTGAAGTAAGAGGTGTTGTTTCTGTACTGACAACTGTGGTTGTGGGAGCTTGAGTTGTTGTGAGGTCAAGAGATGTTGTGGGTTCAGTTGTAGTTGTGATCGTAGGAGGTGCAGTTGAAGTTTCTGAAGTTGTAGAAATTGTTGTTGAAAGAACAGTTGAAGTTTCTGGACTAACATTTGTGGTTGTGACAGCTTCAGTAGTTGTGGTTAGAAGAGGCACTGTGGTCTGCGCTGTTGTACTTTGAGCTTCAGAGGACGCTGGAGTTAATGTAGTAGTGGAAGGTTCAATTGGGGTTGTGGATGCTGCATTTGTTGTTTCAATTGCAGTTGTTGTTTCTGAAGTTGTAGGCATTGTTGTTGAAGCAAGTGTTGTTGTTTCTGAAGTTGTAGAAATTGTAGTTGAAAGAACAGTTGAGGTTTCTGGACTAACATTTGTGGTTGTGACAGCTTCAGTAGTTGTGGTTACAAGAGGCACTGTGGTCTGCGCTGTTGTACTTTGAGCTTCAGAGGATGTTGGAGCTAATGTAGTAGTTGAAGGATCAGTTGGGGTTGTGGATGCTACATTTGTTGTTTCAGTTGCAGTTGTTGTTTCTGAAGTTGTAGGCATTGTTGTCGAAGCAAGTGTTGTTGCAGCTGTAGATTCAAATGAAGTTGGAGCTGATGTTGTTGTAGTGGGAGATGTGGATGGTGCATTTGTTGTTTCAGTTGCAATTGTTGTTTCTGAAGTTATAACTGTTGTGGTTGGAGCCTCTGTTGTTATACCTTGAGAATCTGATGAGGTTGGAACTGATGTTGTAGGCTTGATAAGTTCAGTAGTTGTTGAAGCTGTAGTTGTAGGCTCAGTTGTTGAAGCACTGATTTAAAAAAAAAAAAAAAAAAAAATATATATATATATGTATATATATCTATATATAAAACAATAAAAAATTATATATAAAATTTTTGTATTAGATAAAAAATTATACGATTGAGAATACAAACAATTAATTATAATTACACTTACGTTTGTGTTTTTGTAGAATGAATAGCACACCACAAACACACTGTAAAGAGAAACACAGTGCTGTATAAGTTTTCATTATTTTTGTGTATATAAAACAGAACAATTCTAAAACAATCTGTAGAACACAGAACAGAAAAATATACAGATATTTTAAGTACTTACATAGGGTGAATACAATTTTTCTAGTGCCATCCTGCTTGGAAAGATAAAAAACGCTAAAAGAGAGAAAGAAAAAATCATCAGTTATTTTAATTGTTCTACAAAGAACAACCTTTCCCTACAGTCAGAGGCTGGAATATCTACAAATGAGTATTCTTTCTGATCAGAACAGAAAAGAGGATGCAGTTAAAGCAGGTAAAGAGCCTAGCACAGTGATTTTCTTTTGTTTTCAATATAAATATGCATGAATTGTGAACTTTTTGTGAAATGTATGTAATGGTGAAATCAAAAGTGCCAATATTCTAATGTAGGCTACACAACATATTTGGTTCAGTCCACCATTAAAATATAAGCACATCAAGCACAAAAGTATATTATAAATAACTAGGCCCCATCTGACCAGGGCCCACTTGGTGCATTTATATGCAATCTGCTTTGCAGTCTAAACACTTTGCAATAGCTACTTGTGACTAACCATAGACTGGAAAAGATTTGAACAGCATACAACAATAAAATTTTTGGCAGGTACACAGTGGAAAATTGTAAATATTTGAATATTTAAATAATTTATATTATATTATACATGCTATTACATTATGCAGGCTATAATGTGCTAATACTAAAAATACTGTGTGGTCACCTGAAAATTTGTATTTTGTAAATTTGTAAATGTAATCAATAATATAGCTAACACTACTTAACTGTGACAATTATGTTTATTAGGCCTACAAAAAGTTGTGCTTATCATGTAAAGGTATACAGATATGTCTTGACCATGATTGTCATGTCTGGCATGGACAGATTGCGGTGTATCGATTTAAAGAAATAAAATACTAATTTGTATTATATACATTAGTTTTGCAATCAAAAATAATACATTTATTTATTTTTTCTTGTTGTTTTTGACAAATTTAGCAAAAAAGGGGAAAAGATCCATTTAAGTTGCTTGTAGCCTAATAGATTTGCGAATGTTCCAGTCTCTCGTTAAGTGATGTCCAGTGTAACTAACTTGATGCACACCTGGTGTAACCTGGGGTAACAAAATGCAGATTAAATTCAGGGCTTTTTAGAGATACCAAATATTTGGAGGTTTCACCATGACAACTCCCTCTCCTTTCTTTAAAAATGACTGACATTGATTGAATTATCAAATATAGCACTGGAAATATGATATTTTGTAATTATTATTTAAATCTTACTAATTTTCAAATTGTTTGTCGTAAATCAACATCTCAGAAAATTGAATTGTTATGGGGTTTCAAATCAGAATATGACTTTCTGTTACGAATCGATTTCATATGTCCACTAGTGGATACCAGGACTTGTAAATCAGGCATTTTGGGAGACACAACAAGTGAATAGGGAAATAAATTATATATCACTATTCCTATGAAATATTAGATATTCTTATGAAAATGTTGCCAATTATTACTCTCATTATTACACTTCTTTTTTTCATTACATGTTGACCCAAGAACACATTAATATGCAAATTAGATACAATGTATAGACGCTTTGTATAGAATGGGACTTTATGGCAATTTTACACACATATCACATAAATTAAAATAGTATATCAAATCATTCTGTTATATATTCCATAACATAGTTGTGAATCATCTTTATACAATGTTTGGTTAAAGAAAATCCTGAAACCTACAAATTGATTGGTAAATGAAAAAATCCATTGTTTTTGCCTATACATATGTCTTTCATGCCTTTTTATTTTTTGAATAACTGAGTCCTGATGTCCACTACAGTGAACCTAGCATAACATATGAATAAAATATCTTTGTTTCTTATGCTCCAAACAATGTAATAATAATAATAATAATAATAATAATAATAATAATAATAAAAGCTAAATTCACATAAATGTATTAATTATAATAAATGAATATTAGGCTAATTGATAAACTGGCATATTAGTCTGCGAGCAGAGATCAATTTAAATGCCCTACAAAAAAAAAAAAAAAAAAAAACGCTTAATGGAACGCTTAATGGATAAAATATATATATATTTTTTTAAATGTATCAGTTCAAAATTAATCTATTCTTCATTCATCCAGTGTCCTACCTCCTCCCGTACTTCAAAGTCATAACCATAAATAACAAACAA
Organism: Ctenopharyngodon idella; assembly: GCF_019924925.1. Classification (NCBI taxonomy): domain Eukaryota; kingdom Metazoa; phylum Chordata; class Actinopteri; order Cypriniformes; family Xenocyprididae; genus Ctenopharyngodon; species Ctenopharyngodon idella. Next base: position 35,588,254 of record NC_067220.1, read on the forward strand.
TATTCCTTTCGATAGTCCTTGCGATGCTGTATGTGATTCGTTTCAGTTCAACGTTTAAAGACTGACAAGAAAAATTTGGGGCAGAGTATTTCAAAGGTGTGTTGACGTAGGCTATAAGGTGTGGTACACTAACAGGTGTAATTAGATGATGAATCTCTGCAGCGCGCACTAGCATCGGATTTTCAAAGTTATTCCACAATAAAGGGTGTAGCACAACTACGTTAAAAACGTTTCTGTACGTCGCGACACAGACTATTTGAGACAGCCTATCAATAAATTTACTGACAAAGATGGAAACAAATGAAATCACAAAGGATGATGTGCAGTCAAACCAAAAATTATTCAGAAATGTTTGATATTTTTGATATATTTTTACTAGTGGGTGCAGGACACTATAGTTCATTTATGTAAGTGAGGATAGCAAAATAAACTGTGACATATTATACCCAAAAATTCTTCATACATTGGACTACCAGTAAAATTGATAAAACTTTAGAACCAAAAAATATCCAGACACTTGACCATGTTTTGCTTAAGTGTTATCTGACATAATTAAGATAATTTTTTTCTGACACAGTTTAACTCTGAGATCTTGTCATATTTTATTAGCCTACCATTTTTTAACTATAGTGAATAAACTGAATTAATGAATGAAATGTTCAAGGTGTCTGAATAAATTTTGGTTTGACTGTAGATCATTTCACGTTACGATGAAGAGTTAAATTTTGTGAACATTTGAAGTCGTGAAACAATAACAGAAGTTCAAATTACACAAATGTGTCTTTTCGATTGCAGTGGATTTGTATGGTGTTTTCAAAAACAAAACAAAACAACAACAACAACAACAACAACAACAAAAATAGAGGGAAAAACAAAATGAATTGATCCTCCAAAATAACTCTCTGCTATTTATTATTATTATTATTATTATTATTATTTTACTCTAATAGGCTACTAAAACCCTGTACGACACCTTATAAATTTATAAAATGTTATAATGTTGTTGCTGTCGGGCAGGAGCTTCTCCATATTCTTTTGCCTGTTACAATATGAGGTAAATCCGGCCCTGGTTAAAAGAGTCAACTATATATTGAAGGTAGAAATCAAATGGTTGGATTATGTATAGCCTATTATGTCAGATCGGAGGAAGCTGTCGTGTGTTTTACTTTATATAAATATATACACTAATTTTAATACGTTGGCCATATCAGCTGTGTAATTTTTGTTTGTTTTTTATGTCACTTAATAATACTTAATTATGCAATCTATAATTGTTTTGCCCTTTAAATAACATGTTACCCTTGTTATTCTACTGTGTTCCACAAATTCCATAATGACAATAGCGGGCACGTCATGCATTTGTACGGGACCGGGAGGGGACGTGTTCGGTTCACATAGTTTTGTTGTCGCCACCGACCACGAGATAATAGGCGTTTCTCAATATCAAGTAGGCCTACGCAAAGTCCAGATTTGACAAGTTCGACTCAGGAGAACGGACTCCCGAGGACGGGAGAACGCAAGTCCGGTGATTCTGCAAATGGTAGAGCAGCGTTCTTGATAGCATCATTCAGCTCGCTCTGGCTACTCCGGTTATCTCTGTATGTATGTTTTAGGCAACAATAAAACGAAATATGTTTTAAAACACCACTCTGCCTCTTTTCGTTTTCATTTAAAAAAATCTTAAACACATTAGGCGACACAAATGTGGTTCATGCAACGCGTTCATTGACCTTCACTGCATGTATAGGATAACAAAACGAAAAACACAACCCTGCCTCTTTTCGTTTACATTTTTAAAATATTGAACATATTTTTTAGGGGTCATGCAATATGTGCTCTGATTATCTTCACTGTAATAAAATGAAATATGACATACAACACAACCCTATCTCTTTTTGTTAAATGTCAGTTTTAATGATCAATAATAGCCATTATAAAAATAGCCTAAGTGGTGGATCCAAAATGGTATTTAGATTCGTGCATTTTATTCATATTTCATATTAATAACTTAATCAGTCATGGCTTATGATTTAGCAATATTATTTTTCATTTTATATGGCTATTCATGTAATCCTACTTCATATATTAATCCTCATCATATTGTTACTCATTTTATGGTTATTCTTCATTGAGGTTTCTTTTATCTTTTTAAGTTGTTTGAGAGTATGCTTGCTGTATTCAGTTGTCCATTAAATGTTCCAATGTGACAGGTTGTTGACACTTGTGGTTAATATGGACGCCTGCCATGTACTGCAGAAGCGATGATGTTCTCAGAATTTGTGCTCATTTGAACTTGATTAACCTTTTTCCAATAATATTTTGTGCTCAACGTAAGACTTAATATTTGAAATGTGCAAACTTTGCGTTCCTGTTGTTCTGAAAAGGTGTTCAACCCACATCTTGGGTGGTTATTTTTGATGTTCTGGTTAATGTTAACTGTCACGGGACCAGGCACAACCAGTCATGATTTTTATAGCAGGAAAACATAAATTACTGACACAGCGGAGAGTTTACTGTGATCTTTAATATCTGTCAAAACAGACCCTTTAAGTGGGATGTAAGTTTTTCCTATGCTTAAGGTGTATAACTGACTTTGGGCCAGATTTAACCTACGAAACGGGGCAAATTAGCGTGAGAGCGCAATTCCACAAATGCGCCGATGGGAGTGGCAATTTTGCGCGTGATCTAGTGGTGACGCGCAAATTAAAGAACGCAGACGCAGTCAAATCATTTACATAATGACCAACGCAATCTACCAAGAGCAGTGCAAATTAGCTTGGGTCGCAAATAAGCAGAGCTGATGATCATCATGTGCGGGTCGACACAGGCTCAACTTGTTATGCTACATGTAATATTCTGTATATTACATGTAGCATAACAAGTTGCACCCGTGTTGTCTTCCTCTGGCATTCCAAAGAACTTAATACGAGTGGAAAATAATTTCTCCCTTCTACCACGCGCTCTCTGTTCTCTGGGGTGTCTCTACCTAGCAGCAACAACTGCAGCCATGTGGCATAATGGGTTAACTTAAGACATGCTTTTTTGGGCGTTAAATAATGGCGCAAATACCAGTAAATTGAATAGTGCAAACATTAGTAAATCGCATTGCGTGATTCATTTAAATACTGTCCTCCCACATTTTGCGTCTGAAAGGGAAATTCCTACAAATGCAAATGCAAGGTCAGCCGCTAGTTTTGCACTGCGTGTCTTTAGTAAATCCCGACAGTATTTTTTTAAAGCCAAAAGAGGGTTTGCGCTGGCGCAAGCTGATAGTAAATATGACCTTTGGTCTTTGTTAGCCGCACCCATCTTTTGCTCTCTGCTCTTTTGGCGTGCCAGCTTTTGATATCTTCTGACAAAGATTGTTAAACTCAGAATTCGGAATCTTAGAATTGTAGATGTTAGACTTTTGATTGCTGGACCTTTTGGTCTTTTCAATTTTACTCAACTATTAAACTGTTATCATTTATTCATTATCGATTATTAATTTTTCTTCAATTTTAATCTTTCATCTTTAATAAAGAAATAATTTCTCATCAACTTCTTCGACTGACTGGATCAGATTGAATCAGTTACTTGGGCAGCAACTGATGATGTTTCACAAGTCTACAAGAACAAGTACAGACAAGAACACATATTGAGAAACTGCCATTAATTCGCGGGGATGTCATATTATGTGGGAATGTGATAATAATCTTGTTCAAGATGCATCGGCACTGCGCAGACCGATCGGCATATGATATCAAAGTACCGTGAGAGCGGCATCAAGGTTATGAGTTTCTGCAGTTTTGGTGTTGGAATTTGGTCCCATTCTTGCCTGATATAGGTTTCCAGCTGCTGAAGAGTTTGTGGTCGTCTTTGACGTATTTTTCTTTATAGGTGAAAGATCTGGACTACAGGCAAGCCAATTCAGCACCCGGACTCTTCTACGACGAAGCCATGCTGTTGTAATAGCTGCAATATGTGGTTTTGCATTGTCCTGCTGAAATACACAAGGCCTTCCCTTAAATAGACATCGACTGGAGGGGAGCATATGTTGCTCTAAAACTTTATACACCTTTCAGTATTCATAGTGCCTTCCAAAACATGCAAGCTGCCCATACCGTATGCACTTATGCACCCCCATACCATCAGAGATGCTGTCTTTTGGACTGAACGCTAATAACATGCTGGAAGGTCTCCCTCCTCTTTAGCCCGTAGGACACGGTGTCCATGATTTCCAACAAGAATGTCAAATTTGGACTCGTCTGACCATAGAACACTTTTCCACTTTGAAACAGTCCATTTTAACCCTCTGGGGTCTGAGGATTTTTGGGGCCCTGGAGAAGTTTTGACATGCCCTGACATTTGTGCTTTTTTCAGTTAGAAAAGGTGTCATTACACTGTATTCAGCACAAACTAGGCTACCATAATATGTGAGGAACATGTATGTACATGTTTGGATTTTTGAGGGAATAACATTCCTGTGTTGTTATTGAAAAAACAAAAAAAACTTAAGTCACTAAAATAAGGCCACAAAATAAATACAAAATATGTGTTCACAAAACTTCTGGATATTGGACTTTGTAGACTAGAGTTTTTGCTTCAAAATTATGTAAAAATTATCCTGCCTACTCGTTCATATAAAACAATATATTGATTTAAATTTTGTAAGACACTTTTTGTCAAGACACACAGTATGCATGGAGGCGTAAATCTTCATGAATAATGCTGTGATTCACACCTGAGGAGACAAAGACCCGCATAATGACCCACATAATGAGCCCTTTCAGTCGGGTAGGCTATGTGAAAAAAACCTCTATCAGCTATTGTATTCATATGATGTCCACTCTTGACAAAAAAACATGATTTTTGTGATCTCATTCATGCACGTATTATTGCACATCATGTGAAGAAAATTTTGTATAGGCCTATTATAGTTTAAATTACAGTACCATTCAAAAGATTGGACGCATTACTATTATAATGTTTTTAAAAGAAGTCTCATGCTCATCATGCTGTATATCAAACATACAGAAAAAAATAGCAATACTGTGAAATATTATTACAATTTAAAATAATGGTTTTCTATTTTAATATACTTTAAAATATAATGTATTTCTGTGATGCAAAGCGTCTGAACATTTATGTTACCTCTATGGCATTTCATATAGGCTATTATATTTGTTATATTATATAGCCTAAATGTTAATGTGCAGTTGACAAACTATACATTATTAAAAAGATCTAAGACTCAAGCTTCACATTTTGTTTTACTCTTAAAATCTTATAGTGACCGTAATTTGTTAATATGCGTCAGGAGTTATGAATATGAAAAACAGAGTCGTTACCTTTGACAAAGCAACATCCATCAGGGCTTTTAGCTTAAAAGCATGCACATTTGGAGAAATATTGAATTTTGATATTGAAGATTGATATTAAATTTTATTCAAATTTAAAAAACGTCCCAACATTTCCGGAATTCGGGTTGTAAATCCATTCACTGATTGTGTTCTTCTTCTTCTTATTATTATTATTTGTTGTTGTTGTTGTTGTTATCACAGATGGTTGAGTCAAAGGTGAAATAAAAAGGATCTATTTGCAAGCAGTAGATCTTTAATGAAAACATGATCAAATTAACAAAGAAATTAACAAACACAGGGCTATATATATACACATAATCAATGAAAAGATACAAGAAACAGGTGCAGAGAATCAATCAACCAGTGAATCATCAGAGAAACAAATGCAAACATAGAAAACCGACTCAAAGTCCAACTCAGGCAAAACTAAAACAGACCAAATGTGACAAAGTAAACAAACAAACAAACAAACAAACAAACAAAAAACAGATATTATATTCAAGATGAATGGCTGTGATAAATGTATTAAAAAAACATCTAATTACTATTTGCACTTATTGCAAAGAATTTGCAAAGTAAGAAAAATGCATTTAAATTATTAATATTTTACTTGCTTTACTTACTTTACATGCTTAACTCAGAGTCAACCTACTCAGAGTTGATTGAACTAACTCAATTCAGCTGTTCTGAAACCAAAAACTCAGAGTTTCCCATCTCAGAGTAAGTCAACTCAGAGTTCAAGTTTTAACTCAGAGTTGGTTGAACCATCTTATTGAAACAGGCCCCAGCTCTCCTGAATGAGCAGAACAACATTTGTCAAATGATATTAATAACCTCACAATATCTTATTGAAGTCATGTGACTTTCTGGTGTACATCTAGGAATTTACTTATGTGTTTGCACTTCTTACCACTTCAAGCAAGCATATTTATACATAAACAATTGGCATGTTTTTCTTTCTTAATATATAGTTAATAGAAAGTTAATATTCCACAATGGCAAATAATAGTAGTAATAATCTATTTTTTCTACAGTGACTGATATTGTCCTATGCCATATATATATTAGAGCCAGGGCCTGTTGTGAAGCAGGTTATGAACTATTTAGTTTGCTTCAGACAAGCATAATCAAGCTTCAGAGGATGTCTGCAAATACTCATGAGGATCAGTGGGAGTGGAAGAACAGATTATTATAATTATAAAACGTTATTACTGTATAAAGCAAATTTATATAATTAAATAAAGTAACTAGTTTACCTCATAAACTCCTATCCAGTCATATATTATCAATCTCACATATTGCTGCAGACCTGCAAAATAAAGAAATATAGACTCTGAGAGCTTAACAGAGTAAATGTTCCATTCACTAAGTGTTGCCAAAAATATTTAGTGAGTGTTTAAATAGTCCAATTTAAAATATCATTATTATGTCTATCAATTTAGGGATTTCCCAAAAGGCATGGAAAACAACAACAGAAACACCTATTTTTAAAGCATGGAATTCATTAGAGCTGCACAATTACAGGCCAAATAGTATTCCATCTGTTATGCCAAAAGTCATTAAAAGGCATGTAACAGAACAACTTAGCACCCATTCTTTTAGATAACACCCCAAGCAGTTGGGCTTTAGATCCAAGAATGTTAAATGTTACATCTACACTAGACAAGGGTGGAGTTACATTTTAGATGTCACTAAAGCCTTTGGCACTGTTGATCATTGTGTTTCTATTACAAAGCAAAACATTCAACTTTTGTCTTCAGTCTAGGCTCTCAAAGTGCTTGACAACAAAAATCAAGACTTACTGATCTGGAACAACTTAATCAAATTTACAGATCTTGTGTAGTACAGCATGTACTTTTTGAGAGCTACTGTACTATAAGATAAAGACCATGTTGAAGGAGAAACTGTTGGATAGAAGCATCTGTTAAATGCATAAATGTAATGTAAATGTAAGAAGCCCTAATGAACATCTCTTCCTCTACTTCATTTGGAGCAGTATATGGCAGTGACTGGGTTTTACAGCAACAAGAAGAGATGAGAATGAAAGGCAAAGTAAATGTACAAGCCACTAGTACACTAAAAAGTAGAAAATATTCATGTAATATACTTACACTTTATGCAACTATGTGTATCATTGGCAGTAGGTGACTATGATGTGCTCCCCCAGGAATGAATTCAACCATGGGTATTGCCAGTTCTTCAGCTGCAGTGAATGAGGGTGGTCCCACATCTGTTTTGCCTGGAGTCACAATGAATGTGACAGAGAAAGTTGTGCATTTAGGATGCAGTTAAATGAACTAAGTAGTGAAACACTCATAAAAGATGATAAGCCAAAACAAGGCTGCATCACTGTCCCACTAACAGACTTAAAGTGTTAGTTCACCCAAAAATAAAAATTCCGTCATTAATTACTCACCCTTATGTCGTTCCAAACCCGTAAGACCTTCGGAACACAGATTAAGATATTTTTGATTAAATCTGAGAGCTTTCTGACTCCTCAATAGACAACTTAACCGCAATTTAACCACCACTTTCAAGGTCCAGAAAGGTACTAAAGACATCGTTAAAATAGTCCACGTGACTGCAGCGGTTCATCCTTTTTTTTATGAAGTGACAAGAATACTTTTTGTGTGCAAAAATTAAACAAAAATAACAACTTTATTCAACAATATCTTCTCTTCTGTGTCATTCCCCTATGCTTTTTATGTCCAGCGCTTCCAGGTTCTACTCGGCATTCTGACGTAGAACCTGGAAGCGCTGGACGTAAACAATGTATGAGAATGACACAGAAGAAAAGATATTGTTGAATAAAGTCGTTATTTTTGTTTTGTTTTTGATAAACATGATTGTCTGTTCTCCAAAATGTAGAAAAAAGCCATTTGTTAATATATAAAAGTGCCTAAATATTGTGAAAAATTACAAATAGAAAAACAGAGTTTGAGAAATTAAGGAGGAGGACAAAATTCAGAATGGCATATAGTCATTGAACACACATTCTCAGGCACATTCTCAATAGTCACGTCACAGATGGCACACCTAAACCTACATTTTTTTTAACGAGGAAAAAATTATACCATTAAGGTATACAATAGATGACACATAATATTTGATGTGCTCATGTAAGAATTGTTCACTTATTCTAAAGACCTGTTTAACCATAAGTCATGAATCACATGACAAAATTTCTGGTGGCCCAAAGACAGGAAATGTTTGACACAAATAATGTTACAATATCTCAATGAACACAAAAACAATTTCCAAAATGTTGACAAGACTAAGTTTTATATAACATCTATTTAACTTATAACATGAAAGTAAGGTTAATAATATAACTTAGAGAACAAAATTTTCAGCTTTACTCAAATTAGGGTGATGCAAAAATGAGTACACCCCACTAAAAATCTCTGGAGCAAAGCTAAATTTTAGACTACAAATGTCTAATTTAACAAGAATTTAACCACAGGTGAGTCTAATTATTCATTACACAGATGTCCAGCAGACAGTTGACTATAAAAGGGTGTTAAAACCCCTTCCCATTTCATGCTGTCAGCAATGGCACCACATGGAAGAGAAATGTCACAAGACCTGAGAAAGAAAATAATTTCTTTACACCAGAAAGGTGAAGGCTACAAGAAGATCAGCAAAGCTTTACTTCTCAGTCAGAATACTGTAGCAAAAGTGGTACAAAAATTTTAAAAAGATGGAACTGCAGCCATCTCACAGAGACGTCCAGGTCATCCACGGAAGTTAACACCTCGACAGGAGCGTCTTCTGATGAGAAGCGATGAAGAAAATCGGCATGCAAGTTCACTGCAGTTATCTAAAGAAGTAGAAAGCCGAACCGGGGTGACTATTTCCCGTGACACAATACGGCGTACACTGCAGAGGAATGGCATGCATGGGTGCCGTCCACGAAAGAAGCCTCTCCTAAAGCCCAGGCACAAAAAAGCCCGCCTAGAGTTCCCATTCAGTCGGTCACGTTCGACGTACGTCGGACAGACCGACGAATAGGAATCTCGCTAGAGAGGCCAATCTACTTCGAGTGTAACTACAACGAGCCAATGCACATTGGCATGCAATCATATGCATCAGCTGCTCGCCTCGCAGCGCGGGTATATAACGAGCAGCAGGTGCGTTGCATCTTCAGCTTTTCGCTTCGGAGCCGAACGGTGTTGTTCCTGTTCTCTGCAAGCAAGTGTCTGCTAGAAGACGAGTCAAGCTTTTTGGTTGAACTTCTCTTTTTTTTTCGAGTGCGGGCGAACAGCACAGCAGCGGGGTCGAAGTCCTCTCTTTATTTTCTGTTTTTTGTTTGACAGCGTCAGAAGGCTGTTCTCACGGCCGGTACGGTGCGCTTCGAGCGCTGAAAGCCGTTTTTACGGCTGGTAAGAGTGAGCGCCTTCAAAGAGAGAAAGAGCACACGACAGGCTGTACACAATCCCTGTCTGTGTTGCGGCGGCCGTTCCCCTGCGTGCTTCAGCACTCTAAAAGAGTAAAGTCCCTAAAAGAGCTTACACAAATAGAGCTTGCGTCTTTTTAAAGATGACATTCTATTTGTGTGTTTCTGGATGCGGTCGTTTCCTGTCCTCACTGACGGCCACGATCACTGTTTCACATGTCTGGGCGCGTGCTGAAACGATGTTCGTGGGTGGTTCATGTTTTCGTATGAGAACATGATCACGTCGACACGCCGGTCGTGACTCTTCTTTCTCCGGGAAGCTTGAGTCCCCTCTGTTGTTGGCCAGCTGCCGCTTGTGTGTAAAAGCATTGGATTGGATTGGATTGCTGGTCCTCTTCATAGGGGAACCTAGCATTCCATTTAGGGCTCCAGCTGAGGGTCAGATGTCGATTGCAGCATCGGAGAGAGGGCTGTTATGCTCTGGAAATGAGGGTGACGCTGCCCACTGTAATGGTGTGTGCTTATGCTGACTCAGATTCAGAGTTTACAGCCATGCTTTCCCGGGTGTTCCGGATGTGCATGAAAAACTTGGCAGTATGGAGCTATATTGGTGCCATAAATATGGAATGCCAAAAGTGCCTGTGAGGCCAAGGCACTCTTTATGCATGAGGGTAGTTCTGAGCCGGGGTTGAGCTGCGCTTGTTGACTAACCGTGATCAAAGTCACGGCGCAGGCCTTCGGCCAGACGATGTCCACCTCAGTGGTCCAGAAGCGCCCCCCTGGCTTACCTTGCTGAGGTGCAAGAGGTCGTCAAGCTAAACGCTTTCTCGACACTCCCATCTCACAAGGTGGCCTTTTCGGTGACACTGTCGGGGACTGAGCCCAGCAGTTCTCCTCAGTTAGTGGCAGACCGGGGAGCCTCCCCCGACAAACCATTGAGTTCCTCGTGGGCCCTCAGTCTGCTCGTCGCCAAGGGTGTCGTCCCCTGCAGAATAAAAAAAAAAAAAAAAAACTCCGGCCCAGTCTGCTCTACTGTGTCCGCTGCAGGAAGATGACACCTCCCGTCTCTGCTACTGTTTAAGTGGTTAGTGAAAAATCACCCCTGAGACGGGTGACCCAGAGACGGGTGGGGCTGCTCTCCCCCCCCCCCCCCCCCCCCCCCCGGAGGAGGGCCGGGTGGTAAATCCTGTTGGTTGGGTTTGTTTCTGTTCTCCCGCTGGTCCAACAGCCAGCGGTACCCAAATTTTCAAAAAGAGAGCAGTTCCTCCATCTCTGGGTCTGAAGAGGGCTCGGAGAGCAGTGGGAGGAGAAAAGCCTCACCACTCTCATCCCCCTCTTCCTTCGCCAGAGGGCAGCAGCGTGCAGTCGAGAAGGCAGCAAAGCCTCTCCTGCGCCCCCTGCCCAACCGTGGAACCAGGTAGGTGTTGCACAGCACACTCTGACCCCACTTCGGGCTGCCTCGCAGAGAGAGCCTCCCGAGCTGCGTCCCTGTGTTCCACCTCGCTGCCTCACTGCGGGTACGCCTGCGGTCCCTTTGATCCCGCCTGTACGGTCTCTGTGAGCCTGGTTAGCGCTCCCCAGTCCGTCTCGCTGGCTCATTCGGACCATCGGGCTCGGCTATGCGATTCAGTTCGCCCGGCGTCCCCCCAAGTTCAGGGGTGTCCACCTCACTGCAGTGAAGGCTGTCGATGCCCGTGTCTTGCGTGCGGAGATCGCGGTCCTACTGGCGAAGGACGCGATAGAGCCGGTCCCTCCAGCCGATATGAGGTCAGGGTTCTACAGTCCCTACTTCATTGTACCCAAGAAAAGCGGTGGGTTACGACCGATCCTGGATCTGCGAGTTTTGAATCGGAGCCTTAACAAGCTACCGTTCAAAATGCTCACGCAGAAATGCATTTTCAAGTGCATCCGTCCCCAGGATTGGTTTGCAGCGATCGACCTGAAGGACGTGTACTTTCATGTTTGATTCTTCCGCGACACAGGCCATTCCTGCGTTTTTGCGTTCGAAGGTCAAGCATATCAGTACAGAGTCTTACCCTTCGGGCTGGCCCTGTCTCCCCGCGTCTTCACGAAGGTCGTGGAGGGAGCCCTTGTTCCCATGAGAGAACAGGGTGTTCGCATCCTTAACTATCTCGACGACTGGCTCATTCTGGCACAGTCCCGGGATCAGTGGTGCGAACACAGGGATTTGGTGCTCAGACACCTCAGCCAGTTGGGTCTTCAGGTCAACTGGGAAAAGAGCAAACTCGCCCCGGTGCAGAGGATCTCTTTTCTCGGTATGGAGTTGGATTCGGTCGAACAGATAGCACGCCTCACAGAGGAACGTGCTCAGTCGGTGTTGAACTGCCTGAATACGTTCAACGGCAGGACAGCGGTTCCACTGAAATTTTTTCAGAGGCTCCTGGGGCATATGGCAGCCGCAGCGGCAGTAACCCCGCTCGGTCTGCTTCATATGAGACCGCTTCAACACTGGCTCCACGGCCGGATCCCGAGATGGGCGTGGCAACGCGGCACGTTCCGGGTGGCAATCACTCAGGAGTGCCGCCAAACCTTCAGCCCGTGGTCAGACCCCTTGTTTCTTCGGGCTGGAGTACCCCTAGAGCAGGTGTCCCGGCATGCTGTGGTATTCACGGATGCCTCTGCCACAGGCTGGGGTGCCACGTACAACGGGCATGCAGTGTCGGGTTGGACGGGCCCCCATCTGCATTGGCACATCAACTGCCTCGAGTTGCTAGCGGTACGCCTTGTCCTGAGCCGCCTCAAAGGGCCGCTACGGGGCAAGCATGTACTGGTCCGGACGGACAACACTGCGACCGTGGCGTACATCAACCGTCAAGGTGGTCTACGCTCCCGTCGCATGTCGCAACTCGCCCGCCATCTCCTCCTCTGGAGTCAGAAGCATCTGAGGTCGCTTCGTGCCATTCATATTCCCGGTGTGCTCAACCGTGTGGCCGACGAGCTATCACGAGCTGCGCGGCCAGGAGAGTGGCGACTCCACCCCCAGGTGGTCCAGCTGATTTGGAGAGAGTTCGGAGAGGCTCAGGTAGACCTGTTTACCTCACCAGAAACCTCCCATTGCCGGTTGTTTTACTCCCTGTCCGGGGAACACTCGGAACAGACGCACTGGCGCTCAGCTGGCCCCGGGGCCTTCGCAAATATGCGTTTCCCCCAGTGAGCCTACTTGCACAGACCCTGTGCAAAGTCAGGGAGGACGAGGAGCAGGTTCTGCTAGTTGCGCCCTATTGGCCCAACCGGACCTGGTTCCCAGAACTCTCACTCCTCGCGACAGCCCCTCCCTGGCCCATTCCTCTGAGGAAGGACCTTCTTTCTCAGAGACGGGGCACTCTCTGGCACCCGCGTCCAGACCTCTGGAAACTCCATGTCTGGTCCCTGGACGGGACGCGGAGGTTCTAGGTGACTTACCCCCCGAGGTACTTAACACCATCGCTTCGGCACGTGCTCCGTCTACGAGACGGGCTTACGCCTTGAAGTGGAACCTGTTCGTCGAGTGGTGTTCTTCTCGTCGAGAGGACCCCCGAAGATGCTCGATCGGTGTCGTGCTTTCCTTCTTGCAGCAGGGGTTGGAGCGTAGGCTGTCCCCCTCCACCCTCAAAGTCCATACTGCTGCTATCTCCGCATATCATGACCACATAGATGGCAAATCTGTTGGTCAGCACGACCTGGTCGTCAGGTTCCTTAGGGGGGCGAGGCGGTTAAATCCTCCTCATCCTCCCTCCATACCCTCTTGGGACCTTGCTCTGGTGCTGAGAGCACTTCAGATTGCTCCCTTTGAGCCCTTGCAATCAGCAGACTTAAAGATTCTGTCTATGAAGACTTTGCTGCTGGTTGCATTGGCCTCCATCAAGAGGGTAGGGGACCTGCAGTCTTTTTCGGTCGACGAATCGTGCCTGGAGTTCGGGCCGGGTGACGGCCATGTGGTACTGAGACCCCGGCCTGGCTTGTGCCCAAGGTTCCTACCACTCCCTTCAGGGACCAGGTAGTGAGCCTGCAAGCGCTGCCCTCGGAGGAGGCAGACCCAGCCCTGGCTTTGCTCTGTCCAGTTCGCGCTTTGCGACTGTACATAGACAGATCTCAAAGCTTCAGGACCTCAGACCAGCTCTTTGTCTGTTACGGAGGCCAGCAGAAGGGAAAGGCTGTCTCCAAGCAGAGGATGGCCCACTGGATAGTGGATGCCATCGCCCTGGCTTACCAAGCTCAGGGCGTGCCCTGCCCGCTCAGGTTGCATGCGCACTCCACGAGAGGCGTCGCATCTTCCTGGGCGCTGGCTCGTGGCGCCTCGCTACAGACATCTGTAGAGCTGCGGGCTGGGCGACACCTAACACGTTCGCTAGATTCTATAGCCTTCGTGTCGAGCCGGTCTCCTCCCGTGTTCTCACCTCAGGTCAGAGGCACGGAGAGGCCCCGGCTTAGTGTCGGCTTGCTGCGCTTACATGCGCTTTTTTCTCCAGAGAGTCCCTACAAGGCAGACCCTGTTGAGTCCTCCGATCTCCCTTCGGCAGCCGACGTGGCGGAGCGTCTGGCGCTAGGCCTATACTCCGTTGTATCCTTGAGAACCGGGTTTAGGCTGGGTACCATATGTGTGACCCTACTGGGATCCCATATGTCTAGTTCCACGGTTGCTCCTAAACGAAGCCCGTGTCTTTCCCTCTGGGAGAACCCACCTCTCATCGAGTTGGAGTCACCCCAGTTCTTCCATATGTAGTACAGCCTACGGGTTAGTCCATATGTACTTCTCCACTTAACTCCTTCGGGAAGGATGTGGCTTCCGCAGCGTTCCTTTCCCAGCGGAAGGGTACGCTTTCCCAGCGTTATCCAATAGTCTCACTGAATGGGTTTTGGGGAACAGCAGTGATTGACACTCTCTGTGTTAGCCCTGTCCCACCGTCCGTAGGCAAGGGGGTTCAGGTGGCTTACAACAGAGCGCTGGAAGAGGGCAGCCCCTGTGGCGCTTTGGTAGGGATTCCTATTCGTCGGTCTGTCCGACGTACGTCGAACGTGACCGACTGAATGGGAACGTCTCGGTTACAAAGGTAACCCTCGTTCCCTGAAGGAGGGAACGGAGACGTACGTCCCGTCGCCACAGTCGCTGTACCCCGCTGATGCTGCCGCCTATCCGGTTCGGCTCCTCAGCGAAAACCTGAAGATGCAACGCACCTGCTGCTCGTTATATACCCGCGCTGCGAGGCGAGCAGCTGATGCATATGATTGCATGCCAATGTGCATTGGCTCGTTGTAGTTACACTCGAAGTAGATTGGCCTCTCTAGCGAGATTCCTATTCGTCGGTCTGTCCGACGTACGTCTCCGTTCCCTCCTTCAGGGAACGAGGGTTACCTTTGTAACCGAGACGTTTGCCAGGGCCCATGCTGACAAAGATGAAGACTACTGGTACTCTGGAGTGATGAGACCAAGAATGTTTTTGGAACTGATGGCTTCAAAACTGTATGGCGTCTCAAAGGTGAGGAATACAAAGAAAAATGCATGGTGCCTACAGTGAAACATGGTGGTGGCAGTGTCCTCATGTGGGGCTGCATGAGTGCTGCTGGTGTCGGGGAGCTGCATTTCATTGATGGCATCATGAATTCACAGATGTACTGCTCTAAAGAGAAAGAGAAAGAGAAGAAAGAGAAGATGCTACCATCACTCCGTGCCCTTGGTCGTCGTGCACTTTTCCAACATGACAATGATCCTAAACACATTTCTGAAGAAGAACAGGGTGAAAGTGATTCAATGGCCAAGTATGTCTTCAGAAATCATTGTAATATGCTGATTTATTATCAATGTTGGAAACAGCTGTGCTGCTTATTATTATTTTATAACCTGT
The DNA here is from genome assembly GCF_019924925.1 of Ctenopharyngodon idella. Lineage (NCBI taxonomy): Eukaryota > Metazoa > Chordata > Actinopteri > Cypriniformes > Xenocyprididae > Ctenopharyngodon > Ctenopharyngodon idella. Next base: position 35,603,835 of record NC_067220.1, read on the forward strand.
GATAATTTTTCAGGATTGTTTGATGAATAAAAAGTTAAAAAAATATCAGCATTTTTTAAAGATAGAAATCTTTTGTAACAATATACACTAAAAAGTTTGGGGTCAGTAATTTTTTTTCTTTCTTTTTTTTTTTTAAACAAATTAATACTTTTATTCAGCACGGATGTGTTAAATTGATAAAAAGTGATAGTAAAGATTTATATAGTTAGAAAAGATTTATATTTTGAATAAATGCTGTTCTTTTTAACTTTTTATTCATTAATGAATCCTGAAAAAAGTATCACAGGTTCCAAAAAAATATTAAGCAACACAACTGTTTTCAACATTGATAATAACTGAGTATCAAACCAGCATATAACAATGATTTCTGAAGGATCATGTGACACTGAAGACTGGAGTAATGATGCTGAAAATTCAGCTTTGCATCACAGAAATAAATTATATTTTAAAGTATATTAAAATAGAAAACAATAATTTTAAATTGTAATAATATTTCACAATATTATTTTTTTTCTGTATTTATTATTAAATAAATTAAGCCTTAATGAGCATAAGAGACTTAGTTCAAAAACATTAAAAATAGTAAGTTTCCAAACTTTATATGTATAATTCTTATTTATTACAACTAAAACTAAACTAAAACTAAATTTCTTCTCTCTCTACAGTTATTTTGGTTTAAAAAGTCTTTCTTTTTTTCTCTCTCATTCTTTCAGTTTGTTTTGGGGTGTGAGCACATTCAGAACTTGTGCTCACGCACACAAATAAGCAGTATATCAAACACAGACTGTTCCTCTTTCACAATCATATTGTATTCTGTTGATTTCCTCTTGGGTGTGGATTGTTACAAACACGCACAAACACGCACAAACTCTTATCACATCAACATCCCTGTCGCATTGATAGACATAGAAGTACACAAAGACACGCCTTCATCATTATGTGTCAAACAATACGCAGGTACATCCCTACAGATGTGTTTTATTTAGATAATTTTCACATAAACCTTAAAATACATAAACCCTGATACTTCACCATGTCAAAACAGATATAATCTGTTTTCCAAATACAAGCTAAACTACAACATAAGTGAAATTGATAGCATATATCTGACATACATAGCATTATATTAAAATAAATTACACATGCACACACACGCGCGCACACACACACACACGTGTGTATATATATATATATATATATATATATATATATATATATATATATATATATATATACCTCAGCAACTACATGTGCCTTAGTGAAATTAAGATGTCCAAAATTGTGTAATTTATCAGTGCAAGAGGATACGTGGCAAATATTGACTATTGAAATATTGAAATATTGATTTAATCTGTCAGCCATTAAGAAAACTTGATATGATTTATACATGAAACTTCTGGTGTAACAGAAAGCTAGCAGGTCCAAAGTGACTCAGACTTTCATATACGCATATACTCGCAGAATAATGAACAACTAAATGAACCATTACAACAGCCAATAATTAGACTGTCAAACCACATCTATTCAATTGACTGTTTTGATGTTACCTGATCTGTGAGCTTTTTAGTTGGGACTACTTTTATTAGTTGGAACTACTAAAGCTCCACCCTTTTCTTTTTCTTTTTTTTTTTTTTACAGTTTGTCTAATGTTTAGACATCAAACTTGATGTTGCATTTGTTTTTTAGAATCTCATCAGAGCTCTGCATTCTTACAATAGGGCCTACTTCTTTCCTTACTGACTAATTTCTGTGGCCTTTTTTACCTTTTCATGGAATTGTACAGCGTGAAATAGATTAACTGATGTGAAGTGACAAAATACAGCTGTGTTCCTTGGTAAAACATGTTTGATTCACTTTTTCTCTTACTGTCAGGCTATATTCTTGACCTTAGCAGACTATTAACAATCGCTAGTGTTGAAAGTTATTGTATAGAGACAGTTTTTGAAAATCAAAAATGACACTGCAAACAATACACTTTAAGGCTATAATTATTAAAGAAAGAATAAGTTTAGGGCCAAGGTGGGGATCCTTTTTGAATAGCATAGTTTCCAACACATCATTCATTATTCTCGCATGTGCAAGTTCTTGTGTTCGAATATGGTTCCAGGTAAAATGGAAAGAATGTCTCATAAGTATATTTTTCTGTTATTATTGTTTTTGTTACAAGTTTAGAAATAGGGTCTATACAGATTACATTAAATCGATAGTTCATCCAAAAATGAAAATTTTGTCATCATTTACTCTCCCTGATAATGTCGTTCTAAACCTGCATGATTTCCTGTCTTCTGTGGAACACAAAAGAAACTAAATTATCAAAACATTTTGTTTTCCAACATTCTACATCATTACCATACTGTCACGAATACGGTTCCCACGGCTCTTCCTCCCGGCCGCCGGAGGGAGCCGTCACCGGAGTTCTGATCATTTCCCATTCGGACTACATTTCCCATGGGCCCTCATTCCTGAGACTGATTGCTCACGCACCAGCGCTGCATTACACTCACACTATTTAAGACACACACACACACTCACACTGCGAAGTCTTGATTTGCCCTGGTGATCACTACTGAGTGTTTTCTTGTGGATTGTATTTCTGTTGCCGTTGGACTGTTTATTGGACTGTGTTTGTTTGCCGCCTGCCCTGACCATTGCCTGTGACTTTACTCTGCTTGCCTGCCTCCTGCCCTGACCATTGCCTGTGACTTTACTCTTCTTGCCTGCCGCCTGCCTCGACCATTGCCTGTCCCTGTTTGTGTCTCTGCCTTTGCCCCTGTCTGCTTTGGTGTTTATCGTAATAAAGCTGCAAATGGATCCTCACGCTGTCGACCCATCATTACAGAAGACTTCGCCATCAAACGATCCAGCAGTTCTCTCACAGATTTCCACCGAGCTATCAGCACAGGCCAGCCAGCTCGCGGTACATCAGCATCAACTGACCCGCTTAACATCCCACATGCCACCATTGCTGCCTGAGGTCTGTCACTCCACTATCCTCTCAAACCATCCCCAACTGCGAAACCGAACCTGATATAAAGTCAACCATACCAGCTGAGTACTTGGATCTAGCAATTGCTTTCAGCAAGACCAAATCGACGGAGCTGCCTCCTCATCGCCCCAGCGACTGTGCCATAGAACTGCTGCCCGGTACTACACTGCCTAAGGGCAGAATATTCCCTCTATCACAGCCTGAATCCGCAGCCATGAAGTCTTACATTGAGGGGGAGTTGGCTAAGGGGTTCATTCGGCCTTCCACGTCACCGGCTTCCTCAGGCTTCTTCTTCGTTAAGAAAAAGGACGGCAGTTTACGGCCCTGCATTGACTACCGTGGCCTGAACGACATCACGGTGAAGTTTCAGTATCCCTTGCCGCTAGTTCCTGCAGCCCTCGAACAACTACGACAAGCCAAATATTTCACCAAGCTGGACCTCCGCTGTGCTTATAATCTAATTCGCATCAGGGAGGGAGATGAATGGAAGACAGCCTTTTCCACCTCCACTGGTCACTATGAGACTCTCGTCATGCCCTTCGGGCTAGCCAATAGTCCCTCAGTCTTTCAGTCTTTCATCAACGACGTCTTCCGAGACATGCTCAACCGCTGGGTTATCGTTTACATAGACGACATCCTCATATACTCCAACACCTTCGAGGAACACGTTCAACAGGTACGAGCTGTACTTCAACGCCTGATCCAGCACAAACTATACGCCAAGGCCGAGAAATGCGAGTTCCACCACACCTCAACTTCGTTTCTGGGCTATGTTATCAGTCAGGAGGGAGTGGCTATGGATGATGGCAAGGTAAAGGCGGTACTAGAGTGGCCCCAACCTCGCACTTTAAAGGAATTGCAGCGGTTTCTGGGGTTTGCCAACTTCTACAGGCGGTTTATTAGAAACTTCAGTGGGGTCGCCGCCCCCCTAACTTCCATGACTAAACGACAGTCCACACGACTTATCTGGTCTCCCGAAGCGGTAAATGCTTTCCAAGAGCTAAAGGAGAGATTCACTTCAGCGCCCATTCTCCGTCACCCAGATCCTGAGCTCCCTTTCATCGTGGAGGTGGACGCCTCCAGTACGGGCATTGGCGCGATTCTCTCACAACGACAGGGTGATCCAGCCAAGATGTTCCCCTGTGCGTTTTACTCCAGGAAACTGTCTGCGGCAGAGCGCAACTACGATGTGGGCAACCGGGAACTGCTGGCAATGAAGGCAGCGCTGGAGGAGTGGCGCCACTGGTTGGAAGGGGCGAAATATCCATTTACCATTCTCACCGACCATAAAAATTTGGAGTACCTCCGGTCTGCCAAACGTCTGAATCCTCGACAAGCACGATGGGCAATGTTCTTCACCCGCTTTCAGTTCACGGTTACGTATCGACCGGGGTCAAAGAATGTCAAGGCGGATGCTCTGTCCCGGCAGGCCGAGGAGGTGGAACGTCCAGAAGACACAGAGACATAATTCCTGAAACCCTATTACTCGCCCCAGTCCAATGGGATGTCATGACCGAGATCTCGCAGGCCAACGAACAAACAGCGCCTCCACCAGCATGTCCACCCAACCGCACCTATGTTCCCATCCATCTCCGGGACAAATTGCTACATCACGTCCATGACCTTCCCAGTTCCGGCCACCCAGGTATCACCGCCACCCTACACCTGTTACAGAATCAGTTCTGGTGGGAAACCATGCCGGCAGACTTAACAAACTTCATCACCAACTGCACAGCCTGTCAAACTTCTAAAACCCCACATCAAGCTCCCGCAGGTCTGTTACAACCTCTTCCCATTCCTCAACGACCCTGGTCCCACATTGCCATAGATTTCGTCACCAATCTTCCCGAATCCCAGGGCCACACCACCATACTCACCATCATTGATCGCTTTTCGAAAGCGTGCCGGTTGCTACCACTCCCCAAACTACCCACTGCATTAGAAACAGCAGAACTCCTGTGCAACCAGGTCTTCCGGCTCTACGGTCTGCCGGAGGACATTGTATCCGACCGGGGCCCGCAGTTCACTTCACGGGTCTGGGCAGCATTCTTCAAACAGCTGAACGTCAACATCAGCCTCTCTTCTGGGTACCACCCCGAATCCAATGGGCAGACTGAGCGCATGAATCAGGAGCTCACAAGATTTCTACGCACATATTGTCAGCATAATCAATCCGACTGGAGCCGCTATCTAATGTGGGCCGAATATGCTCAAAACTCCCTGCAGAAACCTGCCACCGGCATCACGCCGTTCCAATGCGTCCTGGGGTTCCAACCACCTCTCTTCCCATGGTCTGGGGAACCATCCAACTTACCCTCTGTCACTGAGTGGATGCGCCGAAGCGAGGCGACCTGGGACATGGCACATCATCACCTGCAAAGAGCTGTGAGACGACAGGAGGCTCAAGCCAACCGACATCAACGCCCCAATCCTTCGTATGCTGTGGGACAGTGGGTTTGGCTGTCTACCAGGGATCTACGTCTCAGACTTCCATGCAGAAAACTCCGTCCCAGGTTTGTAGGGCCCTTTCAAATCACAAAACAAATCACACCTGTATCTTTTCGTCTCAATTTACCTGCTAATTACCGTATTTCTCCCGCTTTTCATGTATCGTTGCTGAAACCCTCCGGGGGCCCGAGGGAGGAGCCGGAGGGAGCCGAGGCCCGCAACCCCCCACCCCTGATCATCGAGGGCGAGGAAGCCTACCAGGTTCGAGGGCTACTCAATTCCAGGCGCCGGGGTAGAGGACTGCAATATCTGGTGGACTGGGAGGGGTACGGCCCGGAGGAGCGATCCTGGGTCAACGCGGATGATATCCTGGACCCATCTCTCATTGAGGAGTTTCATCGGACGCATCCGGAGAGACCGGCCCCTCGACCACGTGGCAGACCCCGGCGCCCGCTTCCTCGCGTCTGGAGCCGCTCGCAGGGGGGGGCTCTGTCACGAATACGGTTCCCACGGCTCTTCCTCCCGGCCGCCGGAGGGAGCCGTCACCGGAGTTCTGATCATTTCCCATTCGGACTACATTTCCCATGGGCCCTCATTCCTGAGACTGATTGCTCACGCACCTGCGCTGCATTACACTCACACTATTTAAGACACACACACACACTCACACTGCGAAGTCTTGATTTGCCCTGGTGATCACTACTGAGCGTTTTCTTGTGGATTGTATTTCTGTTGCCATTGGACTGTGTTTGTTTGCCGCCTGCCCTGACCATTGCCTGTGACTTTACTCTGCTTGCCTGCCTCCTGCCCTGACCATTGCCTGTGACTTTACTCTTCTTGCCTGCCGCCTGCCTCGACCATTGCCTGTCCCTGTTTGTGTCTCTGCCTTTGCCCCTGTCTGCTTTGGTGTTTATCGTAATAAAGCTGCAAATGGATCCTCACGCTGTCGACCCATCATTACACATACGGTTTTGTTTTTAACATGTAGTATATCCTTTAATTTGTTACTAATTAAATATTGTTCATTTTCTACTAGTTTAGCTCAATATATTATTTTGATTTATAAAACAGTTTGTTCCTGTCCTTGATTCTGATTGGTCAATGGCTGTGTTTTATTCACGATAAAACACGGCTATGACCGCTTCACCCAACAGTTCTGTGTATCACTACACATCACGCTTAGCAACCACTCTTAGCAATGTAAACTGTTTGTTCTCAATTTATATTGTTCATTGAAGCTTACTGTATTATGTAGAAGAGTATTGTGAGAAAGAGATCGAGTGAGCGAGTTTATTACCTGCATTCAGATTTAGCGTTTTCTTTCAGGTCAGTCCTATGTTCATAATAAAAAAATCTGTTTAAATGTCCAATGTATTATCTTGTCCTTTTCTTTTAACAGTTAAGGGGTTTTCCCGTGACTAACAGCTCTAGTCAAAGCATTTGTCAGTTGCGTCTTGTTTCGTGTTCACAACAATTCAATCTTTTCAATATAAAAATCTTCGCTACAGAGTGACTCGCTCATAAAGACAGTCTTTGCCGCCATCTAATGGCGTAATAATGTAACTTCTGTTGCTGTTCACGGTCAGGGACTATTTTTTCCAGCGGAAGATAGGCTTTTAGTGATTTTACTTCATGAAAGTTGCATTGATACACATATTTTTTGGATTCAATATTTGTATTGTGTGGTAACCGTTTTATAAAAGCAATAAGGTACTCGAGGCTGGTGCCGTATCGTGACTTATTCACGATACAGCACAGCCTCTCGTACCTTATTGCTTACATATAACATAAGTCCCTTTAATAAGATAGTTTCTAGCGTCTATTTTATTTCCTCCATACTGATCATCTCATAACAAATCTCTCTGCTGTATATTTTTCATTGGAACCTCAGATGAATCAGTCATTCACTATCAACCTAATATCAGTATAACACTAAAATGTCTTCTTAGATTGTTATTACCCCCCTTTTTTTTTTTTTTAAAGGACAATGAGTTGGTCTCCTTCATGCATCTTTTTGTACATCTTTTTTACTATAAGGAAGTAAGTGTCACGGTTCATGGATTCACTTACTCACCCTCGTGTGTTGTTGTGTGTGTGTGTGTGTGTGTGTGTGTGTGTGTGTGTGTGTGTGTGTTGGGTGTGAGTGAATGATTGTGTGGGCGTCACCCATTATGGTCTGATTGCGATCTGTTGCCAGCCGTGTCTTGTTAGTGGTTGTTATATATTGTGCTTGTCTTTATGTGTCTTTGTCAGTTCGTTGCAGGCTGTTCCCGGTGTCGTGTTCTCTGTGTGTTTCTTCCTGGTTTTTGGATTCTGGACTTTCGTCGTGTGCCCTGTTTTCTGGGTTGGATTATCCTTGTTCTCTGATACCCGCTGTAGCCCTGCGCCACCCAGTGCCTCGCCACTCTGCACGCCACAGCCTCTGCCTCGACTGACCCTTGGAGTGAAGTTATTGTACAGCATTTTCCTGTCAATAAATATTGTTATTCTTGCACTTGGATCCTCTGTCTGTGTTCATTCCGTGACAGAACGAACTGACCACTTATGGATCCAGCAAGGTCGTCGGATCTTCAGGAGTATTTGAGCAGGAGTGCTCAACGGATGGATCATCAGGACGAGCAAGTGGTGGCCACTGCTCGTGCCGTTCAGGCGTTGGTGGCGCAGGTGGCTGAGTTATCTACCCAGGTTCAACATCTTTCATCTCCCACTGCGCCAGCTCCACCGTCTGTTCCCCACCCATCCGCCAACGTCAGCAGTCAACAAGAGCCGCGTATTCCTGCACCAGAGAGGTATGCTGGAGAACCAGATGTTTGTAGAGCCTTTCTAACGAAGTGCTCTATTTATTTCTCTTTGCAACCTAACACGTTTTCTTCTGAGGAATCTAAAGTCGCGTTGGTCATGACGCTTCTGACGGGACGCGCAGCGTTGTGGGGAACAGCGGTGTGGGAGAACAAACATCAGTGCTGCTCCTCATTCCACACCCTGTCGCAGGAGATGAGACGGGTCTTCGACCGTTCGGTGGCGGGACGGGAGGCCGCGCGCAAACTCGCGGATCTGCGGCAGGGAATCCAACCAGTGTCTGATTACGCCATCAAATTCCGCACCCTGGCAGCGGAATGCAAGTGGAACGAGGAGGCGCAGTGGGATATGTTCCTGCATGGGTTGGCCGACCGTGTTCAGCAGGAGATTTACCAGCTGGATCTACCCACCAGTCTCGACGGTCTCATTGAGCTCGCGCTGCGGGTGGACGCTCGCTTGCAAGAACGCGCGGCGCGTAAGAGGCCCGTAGCGCGCTTCGAGGAAATGGAGGAGAGCGGTGCCAGCGGAGTTAACACGGTCGGTCCCCCGTTCGATCCTGAACCCATGCAGGTGGGTAGAGCTCGGCTCTCCCGGGAGGAGAGATTACACCGGAGAGAGATGGGACTGTGTTTGTACTGTGGAGGGGCGGGGCATTTTCTTAGGGAGTGTCCCGTAAAAGGCAGAGCCCGACAGTAGTACCGAGGTTATTGTCGGGTGGTCTTTCCTTGGATAAATCCTCATCTGCGACACTCCTCCCGGTGAGACTACAGTGGGTATCGGGGCATCACACCTGCCAGGCTCTGGTCGACTCGGGGGCGGAGGGCAGCATCATGGACTATGATCTGGTCACGCGTTTGCACATACCCATTCACCCTTTGGAACATGCCATAACTGTCATCGCCCTTAATGGACAGAAGCTACCCACCATCACACACGCCACGGAGCCCTTAACCGTCATCACTTCCGGTAACCACACTGAACAGTTGCCATTTTTTATTTCTAGATCTACTACTCATCCGGTCGTCTTGGGTCATCCGTGGTTGCTCAAACACAAGCCCAGGATCGAGTGGGGTCAGGGGTCCGTGGCAGAATGGAGCAACCAGTGTCATGCGTCTTGTTTGTTGTCTGCCTGTTCTTCTGTGTCTCGTTCTGTGTTACAGGAGTCGTCGGTGAATCTGTCAAACGTGCCAGAGGAGTACCTTGACCTGAAGGAAGTGTTCAGTAAGTCCCGGGCTGCTTCTCTTCCTCCGCATCGTCCCTACGACTGTGCCATAGACTTAGTACCAGGGTCTTCTCCGCCTAAAGGCAAGTTATATTCACTTTCTAATCCGGAAAGGGAGGTCATGGAGAAATACATTTCTGATTCTCTGGCAGCTGGGATCATCCGCCCTTCCTCGTCTCCCGCGGGGGCGGGTTTTTTTTTCGTGGGTAAGAAGGACGGGTCGCTGCGGCCGTGCATTGATTACAGAGGACTGAACAACATCACGGTAAAGAATACTTATCCTTTGCCGTTGATGTCTTCTGCCTTTGAACGGCTGCAGGGCGCGTCTCTTTTCACGAAATTGGACCTGCGCAACGCTTATCATTTGGTTCGCATTAGGGAGGGGGATGAGTGGAAGACGGCATTTAACACCCCTAGAGGGCACTTTGAATACTTGGTTATGCCTTTCGGCCTTTCCAACTCGCCCGCCGTGTTTCAAGCACTCGTTAATGACGTGTTGAGAGACATGATCGATCAGTTCATTTATGTCTACCTGGACGACATATTGATATTTTCTTCTTCTCTCCAGGAACATGTGCAACACGTCAGACGAGTGCTCCAGAGGCTGCTAGAGAATGGGCTTTTTGTCAAGGCGGAGAAGTGCGTTTTTCATGCACAGTCAGTTCCATTTTTAGGGTATATCGTGTCGTCTGAGGGGGTGCGCATGGATCCTGACAAGGTTAAGGCTGTGGTGGATTGGCCAATCCCAGATTCCCGTAAGGCCCTGCAGAGGTTTTTGGGATTCGCCAATTTTTACCGGCGTTTTATTCGCAACTTCAGCCAACTAGCCGCTCCTCTGACCGCCTTAACCTCCACCGCAACGGCGTTCAGGTGGTCTAATACAGCTGAGGCTGCATTTTCCAATCTGAAGAGCCGCTTTGTTTCGGCTCCCATTCTTGTCGCCCCTGATCCTTCACGTCAGTTTGTGGTGGAGGTTGATGCTTCAGAGGTGGGGGTAGGGGCAGTTCTTTCCCAGCGCGCCGCCACGGACGATAAGATGCATCCTTGCGCGTTTTTTTCTCATCGCTTATCCGCCGCCGAACGGAATTACGACATTGGTAACAGGGAGCTGCTGGCGGTCAAATTAGCTTTGGAAGAATGGCGTCACTGGTTGGAGGGGTCGGGGGTACCTTTCATCGTCTGGACCGATCATAAGAATTTAGAATACATCAGATCCGCTAAAAGACTAAACTCTAGGCAGGCTCGGTGGGCTCTGTTTTTCGGTCGTTTCGATTTTTCTCTATCATATCGTCCCGGGTCTAAGAACATCAAGCCCGATGCTTTATCTCGTATTTTTGATCGTTCCGAGCGCCCGTCCACTCCCGAGTGTATTTTACCTGAGAGACTCATTGTCTCTTCACTCACATGGGAGGTCGAGTCGAAGGTCCACACGGCCTTAGAAGGGGTAACGCCTCCGCCCGGGTGCCCACCGAGTCGATTATTTGTACCAGAGAGGTTACGTCCAGACGTTATCCGATGGGGCCATGATTCCAATCTGGCTTGTCATCCAGGGGTTAGTCGTACCATGTTTTTGGTTAAGCAACGATTCTGGTGGCCCTGCATGGCTCGCGATGTTCGCAATTTTGTTTTGGCTTGCTCTGTCTGCGCTCGTGGTAAGATTTCTAATCGTTCCCCAGATGGGCTTCTTCAACCGCTGTCTGTCCCTTCAAGACCCTGGTCCCACATAGCGCTAGATTTCGTAACAGGCCTCCCTCCTTCACAGGGCAATACGGTGATTTTGACCGTAGTGGACCGGTTCTCGAAGGCGGCACATTTCATCCCCTTGCCCAAATTACCCTCTGCCAAGGAGACAGCGGTTACTGTCATTAATCACGTCTTTCGTATTCATGGCCTCCCGGTAGACGTGGTTTCTGACAGGGGATCCCAGTTTACCTCCAGATTCTGGAAGGAGTTTTGCAGATTACTGGGAGCGACTGTTAGTTTGTCATCTGGGTTCCATCCCCAGAGTAACGGGCAAGCTGAGAGAGCCAACCAGGATTTGGGGAGAACGTTGCGATGTCGGGTAGCTCAGAATCCTTCATCCTGGAGTCAGCAGCTTCCTTGGGTGGAGTACGCGCACAACTCGTTACCAGTGTCGGCTACGGGCCTGTCGCCTTTCCAGTGTAGTCTAGGTTACCAGCCACCTATCTTTCCTAGTCTGGAATCCGAAGTCGCGGTCCCCTCCGCTCACGCCTTCGTCCAGAGGTGTCGTCACACGTGGAGAAGAGCCCGAGAGACTCTTATTCAGGTGGGAGCGCGCACCAAGGCCCAGGCCGATCGCCACCGGCTGAAGCCTCCCGTATACGTCGTCGGACAAAAAGTGTGGCTTTCTTCCAGGAACATTCCGCTCCGCTCCGTATGTAATAAGTTGGCACCTAAATTCATTGGCCCGTTTACTGTCACCAAGATTCTTAGTCCGGTGACAGTCCGCCTCAAATTCCCCCCAGCGTACCGTAGAATTCACCCCGTATTCCACGTATCTAAAATCAAACCTGTTTTTCATGCTAACATTAATCCGCCGGTTCCGGTTCCCCCCCCGCCGCGTCTCGTAGATGGGGAACCCGTTTATTCGGTTCGTCGTATTTTGGACGCTAGGCGAAGGGGACGCGGATTCCAGTACTTGGTGGACTGGGAGGGTTACGGTCCGGAGGAGAGGAGTTGGGTTCCTGCCAGGGACATCCTGGATCACTCTCTTATTGATGATTACTATCAACAGGTAGGCTCTCCTGGGAGCGCCAGGAGGCGCTCATAGGAGAGGGGGTACTGTCACGGTTCATGGATTCACTTACTCACCCTCGTGTGTTGTTGTGTGTGTGTGTGTGTGTGTGTGTGTGTGTGTGTGTGTGTGTGTGTGTGTGTGTTGGGTGTGAGTGAATGATTGTGTGGGCGTCACCCATTATGGTCTGATTGCGATCTGTTGCCAGCCGTGTCTTGTTAGTGGTTGTTATATATTGTGCTTGTCTTTATGTGTCTTTGTCAGTTCGTTGCAGGCTGTTCCCGGTGTCGTGTTCTCTGTGTGTTTCTTCCTGGTTTTTGGATTCTGGACTTTCGTCGTGTGCCCTGTTTTCTGGGTTGGATTATCCTTGTTCTCTGATACCCGCTGTAGCCCTGCGCCACCCAGTGCCTCGCCACTCTGCACGCCACAGCCTCTGCCTCGACTGACCCTTGGAGTGAAGTTATTGTACAGCATTTTCCTGTCAATAAATATTGTTATTCTTGCACTTGGATCCTCTGTCTGTGTTCATTCCGTGACAGTAAGTCACTGGGGCTGACATCAGTTATTACACACCTACATGCCACATTCAGATATGCATTAAATAGCAAATTAACGGATGAGGGAGAAAAACACAAATTCCGGATAATAAATGATTAGGAAAATGAAGATTTTTTCCACTTAAATGTGTTAGATGGAAGATTAAAATCTAATATAAAGAAACAAGATCCAAATCAGAACCATTAGTTTTGTACTTTAGGCCAAGAAACGCCAAGAGGGTGTTGGCTTGACAAAGATATAAATAATGGCTTAATGTGTAAAGAATGAGGTGGACCAAGATTCCTTTTGGACAGAGCAGAGAACAATTTGAAAGTGATGCAACATAACGTACTAATATAATTCCAGGTGGGGCTGCTTTTATCAGTCTTAAAAAATGTTGATCTCCTAAAACGTCTAATTATACTCTTAAACACAAATAAAGCTGTTTGATATATTTACAACTGAGTTATATTTAGCTGGCTCATTGACCCATTTTACTTGAATCCTATATGACAAATTATGGGTCACAATGACAATTTTTGAAAATGTTACACTAGAAATAGAAAAACATTTCTGTCCGTAAATAAGAAACAAAAGGATTATCCCAAATAGAGAATAATATTTTATCTATAGAGGTTGTCTTGGTTGTTGCTAAATTATTACCAAGCAGTTGCTATGGGACTGTGCACTACAGGAAATTTTCAAAAAGACCATAAAATGTGTATTGTAAGCACTGAATTTATTCATTAAAGTTTAGTTAATCAAAGCCATTTCTGTCTAGCCAGAGAAATTTAATTCATGTCTAAGGAATTTTAAGAATCTTAATCTTCTCTGTTTTTTTTTACAGTTTGCATCAAAAAGGAGAAAAACAACTACACAACTGTATTCAGAATATGTGATCGTGGTGGAAAGAACAATAAAAACATGGGAGATTTTCACACTGCTCCTGCATTAGCATTAAAATGTGGTTGAATTTTGTCAGAGCTCATTTTCTTTTATTTTGCTTTATCGTCTATAACAGGGATAGTCAACGTTGGTTGACTTATCGTTGAGTTTTGCTTCAACCTTGGAAAAAAAAAAAAAAAAAAAAAGATTAGGGCTGGAGCTAAACTCTGTAGGACAGCGGCACTCCAGGACCGATGTTGCCTATCTCTGGTGTATAATGTGGTTACATACATATAATGTGTTGACGTTGTGGTGTTTGTGGTGTCGTCATTGAAGTTGATCCTTTAAAGCGCTTTTTGTGGTTTATTGCGCTTAAAATATCAAATAAACACAAAATAATGTCAAAATGCCAGGCTTGGCGAGTATTCACATAAACATAGTTGGCTATGTCTAATTGGATGTGCCAATATATTGTATTTGTGCATTCGAATTTAAAGTGACAGCAGCTTAAAATACACTCTAAAAAGTGCTATTAAAAAAAAAAAAAAATAACATTTATTATTAGGCAACCCAAATTCAACCCTGGAATATTTGGCAACCCAGCGCTTGGTAAATATTGGACAGAACACATGCTGGGATATTTTGACGGAGCTTGTTGGGTTTCATATTAAACCTTTTGTTGGGTTGTTTTTTGACAGTGCTGGGTCATTGGGTCAACCATTCAAACTGATGTTTTTTCATTTTTAATAATTATAGGATAGTTCATATAAAATACTTTTATTTGATGGCAAGTCAGTCTTTACAATCATAAAATACTCAAAAAAAAAAAAAAAAAGAAAAAAAAAAAAGAGAGAGACTGTCACGCTGATTGCAGCAGAGATAAAGCAGGATCAAGGTGCAGCAGTCATTAATTAAACAAACTCAAAAAACTTCAAATACAGAATCTCAGGAGACAGGAACAAGGATAGGAACAGGGCAACAAACATAAAACAACATTAGGACTGACAGCAAACTGAAAGAAATACAGGGTTTAAATACAAGGCCAAACAGGAGCTAATGGCATGATCAACAAGGTAAATTAACTAGACACCTGAACTAAACTAACACAATCAGTGGCTATGGAAACTAACAGGGAGACAATGAAGGAGAACTGAACTGAACTAATTAATCAGGAAAACCCAAAATAGAAACAGACATGAACAGAACAAACTCAAACCGTGACAGAGACTCGATCACTTTTTATGATGAAAAGATTTAATTCATGCTTTTACTCACATGTTGATCAGCAAACATAAGCAGAAGCTCAACTGAACATGAATAACGCACAAGAACAAACCTCTTCCGGAAGTTCAAACGTGCTGCGTAACCAATGAGGTTCATTTGAGCTTCCGGCAGAGGTTTGTTCTTGTGAGTTATTCATGTTCGGTTGAACTTCTGCTTATGTTCGCTGATCAATATTTGCATGTAAGTGAAAGCCTAAATTGAATCTTTTCATCATAAAAAGCAATCGAGTCTCTTCAGAAAATTTGGACTAAACCGATCAATTCATATGGATTAGTTTTCCGATCTCTTTATGATCTTTTTGTGGTAGTTGCTCCCATTTTGTGAGCAACTCAGCAAAAAAACAGTGGGTTTTGATTGATTTGAGTCAATTAAACACACACAGCACCAGATATAATGTTATAATGCAGTCAATTTAAGATTTAATACATATATATATATATATATATATATATATATACACACACACACACACACACACACACACATGATCAGTTAAAGTGGATCTCATCTCATTGTTCTCTTCCACCCTGCTGCCTGGCTTTTCTACAGACACCTCTTACACCATCTCCTCTTCCTCTTTCAATGTCAACCACACTGTCACTATCCTATTTCTTTCCCTTTATCTCTTTCACCATGATCCAAACAATGCCCAGCTGCAGTGACAGGTAGCATGTAACAGACCAATTAGAACAAAGGAGATTATCATAAAATAAATACACGTAATGGTCCATATGGTCTGTGAGAACATTTCAGGGATCACAGAGACAAAGAGATAAAAGGAGATAGAAATAGCTTATTTACTGGCAGACCCTTTCACTATCTATAGTGCATGTATCCAAAACACAGTAATAGATATGGCCAATATCACTATTATTAGTTATAAATGTGATATAAATTATTTGTAGGTGGTCTTGCAGCTGAACAAGCTGCCATATAAGCACAGGGTGAAATTTTGACTGTCAGTGAACAGAATCGTAAATGTAATCAGAAATGTAGAAATGTGGTATTGAGTTTTGTGCTATGTAAACATGATGAAAATTGATTTATCGATAAACGGTCAAATTTTTGATGTATCTGTTGTTTGTTTTGAAGCTGAACAGATCTGTTGCTGTACCTTTACAGAGTGCAGAACCAGTATGGCCAGTTGGCCCAACCTACTTCAAATGCCTCAAATGTGAGTCATTGTGAAAAAGACAAAAACACAACTATCAGTAATATTTAATTAGATTTATTTATTTTACGCCTTGCCAAGAGATTTTTTTTTTTTTTTTTTGTTGTTGTTGTTTTTTAACAAGTAAAACAAGCCAAGCTTTTGTGTTGTTTTAAATAGAAAAATCCACAACTTTTAAGTCATCTGTAATTGTAGTTTGCAAAATAATTCAGTCAGATTGATTTCCCCTACAGTCCTGATTCAACAGTTAAAATATCATCTATCTTGCTGATGACATACCACTAGAAGATAATAAACAAGATACCTGTCGAAACTTGGAATAGTCAGAGGGCAGCGTTCTGCTCTGTATCAGAGGAACAAAGTGATTTTGTAACATATTCAGCGCTTTGCCTCATATATTGAAACTCTCAGCTGTTGTTTACTGTAGTCATGCCTACTTTTATTCATGATAAAGACTTTGTTTCAAAAGGGCTTTAGTTCAGCAGCAAAAGGAGCCCCTGTTGCCCCCCTCTGAACACGTCACTGAAGCCAGACAATATATAGGCCTATATATAAACACTATATTCAGCCCTATAGAACAAAAGTTTGGTGTAGAAAACAGCTATTTTAAATTGTAATAATATTTCAGAATATTGCTGTTTTTACTGTTTTTGATCCAATAAATGCAGCCGTGCTGAGCATAACAAACTTCTTTTAAAATTTTTACCAACCCCAAACTTTTGAATGGTGTATATATAAAACTGTTAACTAGTATAAAATAACTGTTGGAAAAATGCTGTACTATGTGGCCTATGCCAAGATACACCACTTCTGAAAGATTTATAAAAAAAAAAAAAATCCATATAAAGAAGAAACTTGCACCATAGTTCTATTGTTTATACATAAATGCAGTTATATCAAGGCAAACACTTAAAAATAAACAAAAAAATCCATTATATATAATAAACTAAACTGTCTAGGGCAGTTCCAGTTCTGAGTTAATTTATGGCAACACAGCAATTTTCTCATTGTGTTGAAGCATAGTCATATGGAAACATTGTTATTTCCTGTATATAAGAATTTCTGTATTAATATAAGAATTAATATGGTTTATATGTCAACCAGTGCTTGTGTGATGCCTCAATTGTTGGTTAATCGCAACTGATGAAATTAATGTTGTCTCTTTATGTGAAAATACATTGAGGGAATGGTGGTTCTGCCAGACCAATAGAGGGCACTGTGGCAGTGCAGTGTGTTGCGATAGGTCTGCTGTGCTGTTCGTCATAACCCAGCAAGCAGCGTGATTTTTTTTTTTCCTGTACCCGCTACACTTGATTCAGAAAGAATGAAAAACCATAGCAAAATGGTGACCTAGAGGATAAAGATATAGGACTAAAGATATGCTGAACAAGAACAATTTATATGCACAAGCGTTAACATTTATAGCAGCAACTTGCTAGTCAAACTTAAAAGTTTTGAAATTTTCATTCATAGTTTCATTAAAAATATCTGTTCCGAAGATACAGGTTTGGAATGACGTGATGGTGAGTAAATGATAACAGAATTTTCATTTTTGGGTTAACTAACCCTTTAATTCACCTTCTGGCTGTTTTTAATTAGCATTCCTGCTCCTCTGGAAAATCTCTCTGTTGCCATCCTGCTCCAAAGGCTTTACACCTCCACACAAATTCTAACAAATCTCAAAACGTGGGGCTGATCCTGTGCAACAGGTTAAGTAGGGAAGGGATGGTTTCGCAGAGTGAGATGTCAAATGAGTTAATCGAAAGAGAATTATCTTCTAGAGGTGCCACAGGCTCTACTACCTTGCGTTACAACACTGAAACACAGCACAAAACAAAATGTTGCAAATAAGGTGAACGCCCGCTCCCATTTTCAGTTGACAATACTTGTTTTTGATGATCAGTCCCTTATTATGTTTTATATATTGTATTATATTATATGTATGCCCGCCCTTACAAAAAAACAAAAAAAAAAAAAAAAAAAAAACAAACAAAAAAAAGGACACTTTTCACATTTCCAGAGTACTCAGAAGCAGAAGTCATCATGGTTGGGTAAACTTGGAATGGAATAGAAACTACAACAACTTACAACTTTTTTTTTTTTTTTTTTGCATTACCATTCGTACCAATAGCAAAAGTAAAATCCAAGATGGTGTTTATAAGACTAGATTGATTTTGGTAGTCTTAGCCGGTGTAATAGAAACACCCACACAGCAAATTTCATGCCAAGGTAATATATATATATATATATATATATACACACACAGTACTGTGCAAAAACTTAGGCCACCACCAGCTTTGTTGTTTTAGCAATGCTTTATTGACCATTAATATTTATTTTTGGGTTTTTTATTACAATACAAACAGAAAATACAGAAAATATGTACAAAATGTAAAATAATAATAATAATAATAATAATAATAATAATGGCTTCTTTAAGCAAAAATCTGTATTTAGTGTGACCTCCTGGACTTCTGAGAAAAATCTGAGAAACTTCTCATCATATTTTGAAAGTTTTCTTGGCCTTCCAGTCCTTTTCTATTCCATTTAGGTTTAAGAGAGCCGATTCCTGCTATTGCTCAAGAGTACAGGGAGGTCATTAAATACTTGCCACTTTAGCCTATAGAAGTCTTTTCTCTCTCTCTCTCTCTCTCTCTCTCTCTTTTTTTTAATACTGCATACAAATTTACTGTATTTTCTGGCTATATTCTAATAAAGAGACTGAGAAATAATTCTATATATAAATGAAAATATAAAAATCTTTGCAAGACATAAAACTGTGGAAACACGTCATCAGTTTGTGAAAAAGGTCCACTATAAATAAAATTGCAGTTGGACTGTTTTTTTTTTTTTTTTTAATCCAATCATTTCAGCTGTTTGCACATAGTTAAGTTATCTTACCCTTTGTTCCATCAGAGAAACCAAAAAGAGATTTTTTTAAAAGTATGTTTTCTAGTTTGATTTAGTCACAGCATTATAAAACATTCTAAGATGGTCTTTTCTGCATGAATGTAAGAGCTACTTTTACTAGTGATAGCAGAACGTTTGTTGTTGTTTTTTTTTTTTTTTTATGACCATGGTTTTGAAGTCTGCATGCTGAGGACATCTGCTGATTAAAGCTGCATAAATTCATTGGAAAGATTCAAGCAAATGAGCTAAGCCAATGTACAGTATCCTTAATAGAAAACAGTTTTAAACTTTTGCAAAACATATGTTTAGTTAATATATACAAAAAAATGTTTGCTGAGTACAATATGTAAATTCATATTTATACTTTGACATATGTGTGCAAAACTCAATCAATAATTTTATAACTTATTTGATATTTTATTTTAAATACACTACAGGTCAAAAGTTAGGAATAAGTAAGATTTTAATGTTGAAAATTGTTTTCTGCTCACAAAGGCTGCATTTAGGCTATTTGATCAAAAATTCTGTAAAGAACAGCAATATTGTGAAATTTAAAATAACATGATATGCGGATTTTGTAAAGTGGTGTAATCTATTAATTGATTTTGAGAATAATGAGGATGTGTTGTGTATTTAAACACATAAAAAAATGACACTAAAGAGATGTATTTCCCCATTTAGGCCTATTGTTCAAATGATAGGCTACATGATACAAACATGGTTGTTGAACTGTTATTGCAACCTTAGCGAACTTTCATTTGAATTATTTTTCTGTCTTACATTTAAAGATGTAAGCCTTGTTAGTCTACCAGAGTCAATGAACCCACCGCTTAAAACCCATCGTGTTGACGTAAAATAATTTACCTGTCAAGCAAAGCAATCTTGTAATCTGTTTTGAAGCGCTTGGATCTCTCTCTCTCTCTCCCTCCAGCTTTGTGTGTGTGTGTGTGTGTGTGTGTGTGTGTGTGTGTGTGTGTGTGTGTGTGTGTGTAAATTTATGAACAAAAGGAAATGCGAGATTATCATTTTATCAAACACAGATTCTCCTCTCATTTGGTTCCTGTTTTGTTATTAATTAGGGAACCAAACAAGAACATTCTAGGAACATTCTCTGTAGTTTTTTATTTTTTTTTATGATATAATGTTTTATAATGTTTTTACTATTAAAAGATAATTACCGTTGCTAAATTTTGATATATTGTTAATTTTGTTAACAATTAAACATGGAGCAACAAACACTTAAATTGTGTGCTCATTATATATTTATACAGGCTGATTGATTTATTTAAGACTGATTTACTATTAATGGTGCATGAATGTGTTAATAAATATGATGAAAATGAGGTTAATGAAATGTTACAGTAAGGTTAGGTGAATTTCCTGTGAAACTCTGCATTGTATTCCAATTCTGGATACAATAACATTCTTAAATTGAACAATTGTTTTTATTATTTTAACTAGACAGTTTAAAACATTCACAGTGGATTTGTGGAAACTTTTTTAGTAGGGAGCAATATATTATATTAGATGAAGATAAATTACATGAATTGTAAATAAAAACGTGATCAACACATTCTAAATCCATCCCTTAACATTAAATGTATAGTACCAAATTGTTTATTTGGAAAACAAGATCATCATCACTTTATATGACAGAATTTTCAAATAAATAAAATAATTTCCTAAATAACAGCTTTAAAATCACAGTTGCAAAGGTCCTGTATGCCCAGCAATACAGGAAAAAAATAATGTATCTTTTAAACATCAATGTTTTGTTCTTGAATATCTCTAGAAGAGGCTGTTTCGAGTGGTGTACTGCATGTTGTACGACTGTCTTCTGTGCCAACGTCTTCTGATTGCTGCACAGCACCCACAGAGTAAACACTAAAGACACAAACAGACACATTGAGAGTTAAGGTCCTGGAAGGGAATTTTATACACTTTAAAAAACAACTTTTAATCATCAGTATAGAAATATAAACACCATTTTCAAAGGCAAATCTAAGTCCATTTGTACTATAAGCATAACACATGACTGCTGTCATGAATCACTTTACTACCAAAGCACATATTTGACATTCAGTCATCATAGAACTTACGCAAAGGAGAATCCAGCAAGGTATAAGCCCGAGGACAATAGCCACAGGAACAATGATAGCCACAACCCATGCCGCATTTGTACTGTTGTTTGGGACTGTAGTGTTCAGAACTGTAGGGTAAGCGGTGGTTGGAGCAGGTGTAGCGAGAAAAATGGAGACCAAGCCAAAATTGTTTATGTCACTGTCTGAGAAAACATACACAACATTGGCCTCAATCACGCTGGAATTGTCACTGTGGAGAGATTAAAATGTACAATGAGAAATGAAACAACATAAATAAACTGATCTTACAATATACATTCCCTCACCCATGTACCAAAAGCTACCCACTGATAAGCAGATTTCTTAAAATCATTACAACATTCCTGCTCGAAATAAAAAAATTAAAAAAAAGACTGAGCCAGAACTTACTTGAAAATGATATTATTGAAATTAAACTGAGTCGTTGTTGTTTTATTTAGGATCTTGGACACCTGAAGAGTTCAGAAATAAACAGAGATTCAATTGTTTATTAATATGTTGTGGTTAATGTGATTGAAATAAAGCAATTTTAATTTCAGGGCAAGTTTTTGTAGGCACTGTATTGAAGCGTCTCTAACTCACAAATGTGTTAATATAGTTCTCGATCACTGTGTAGGTTTCGTTCCTGAGATCAAGTTTCTCAGACATGGATACATTGCTGATTTCAAATCCAAAGTTCAGAGAGAAGGAGGCATCATCAATTTCTTAGGGAGAAAAAAAAAAAAATTAGTTGTGTGGTTATATGTGGATGATAAAATTTCACATTCATTATTAGAGGGGATTACTGGTTTAAACATTTTCCTTCAAAGAGAGACATGAAAGCTTACTACTTTGCATTCAAATGTTATATTCACAACAACAAAAAAGGAACGTAAACTCACTTGTATAGGTGACATTCACAGAGCTCACAAGGTCATTCAGATCTTTTTCTGTGAGGGCTCGTTTAGTTCTCAGTTTTAATCCAATTAACAGAGAGTTAGCCACTTGTAGAACGGTACTCTCACTTGGTAGAGTGCCCCGTGTTTTAAACACAAGGCTAATGCGTATAATCACCTTCCTAAACCTGCAAAAGATAGTACATTTATTTATTTGGATGATTTATTCAATGTCACCAATAAGTTCAATACAATATTTTAACAGTAAGTGTTACAGGAGCGGTAAGATGGAAATTTTCAAAACATGGTAATAAAGAGAAATGTAAAGAGAAAATTCAAATGACTGGCATTGCAAAATTAGACTGGAATTATTGCTCTTACAAGCTCGGTGGAGAGGTGCTTATGGTGAGAGGGCTGGCTGTCGTTAAGACTGTAAAATAAAGTAATGGTTAGTGGAGGAGAATCCTGCTTTAAATTACAGTATTTGGTGTTTGTGGAGCAAGGCATTTAAAACATGACATAGCAGGTGTGAATGTTGTAATACCTCCATTAATTTTGAGAATTTCCTTGACAAAGGTGCTGTTTGTGTTTATGTTACTTTCAGAGAAAACATATGTAACATTGGCCTGAATCACGGTGTTATTATCACTGTGGGGAGATTTAAACATGCAATGAGGAACAAAAGTAAACAATTTTCCCTCACAAGTCATCTACTAGCATACTAAATATTACTCGCTGATAAATGCAGATTTGAGACATTTCTGCTCAAAATATAATAAAAATAATTCAGAACTTACTTGAAATCAACTTGTTTGATATCAAACTGAGGAGCTGAGGGGTCATTTAGGATCTCGGTGAGCTGAAGAGTGGAGCAATAAATATAAAAATGAATGTATTTATTAATAGGTTAATGTTAGTGTGATTAGAATAAGGCATATTCATTTTCAGGGTCTTTTCATTTTCATTCATTTTCAAGTTTTCGTGGAAAAAAAAAAACAAAAAACAAAAAAAACACTGTATCGAAGTGTCTCCAACTCACCAATTTGTTTATAGTGGTTTGGATTGAAACGTAGGTTTCATTCCTGAGTTCGATTTTCTCTGACATGGATATATTGCTGATTTCAAATCCAAATTTGAGAGAATAGCTGGTATCATTAATTCCTTAACATATAGAAAAAAAAATAAAAAATTAGTTGTGTGGTTATATATGAGTGGTGAAACTGCATTACACAATCCTTTTTAGAAGGGAATAATTGACTGAAATATTTATTATTATTTTCCTTGAAAGAAAGCTATTGCACAGATCTACACTATATGCATTATTTGCAATCAAATGTCATATTCAGAACAAAAAGTAACCTAAGAGGACAGAAAAACTCACTTATAAAGGTGACATTCGCAAATCTGACATCTGAAAGTTTTGTTGAGAGAAGTTTAGTTCTGAAACGTGGGTCGATCAAAGAATTGACCAGTTGTAGAATGTCATTCTCACTCGGTATTGGGCCCACCGTTTTGAACATGAGCTGAATATTTATATAAACCCTCCTCATCCTACTAAAGATGATATAAAAAACAGGAATGTAAAGACATTTTCAGAAAACAACTAACTTTGAGAAAATTAAACTGGAATCGTTGCACTTACACTGTTGGAGGAGAAGTTGTGCTTGTTGTCAGAGGGCTGGCTGTTGTTAAGACTGTAAAATAAAGTAATGATTAGTGGAGGAGGCTTACAGTTACAGTATTTGGAGTCTGTGGAGCAATTCATTGTCAGTTTTGACAAACCTGTCTGTGAACCAAGCTCATTTAGGAAGCTGAATGGTTGTATGACATCTTCAGCCTGGAAGGTGTATCCCATACTGCCATCAATCTGGTTTGATGTGCTTCTGCAGGAAAAATCAAAGAAATAGTTGGAAAGAGTTTGCAATACAGATTTAGGAAATGGATTCATTTTGTTTGCTTTTTTAATGTCAGAAATTGAATATAATAGAAGTAAGATTGCATCTCACGTGAAGTTGGAGGTCTTGGGTACAAAAACTTGTTTCCCAGGATCATTCAGAAGAGTGTTCAGCTGCAGGAGAAAATCAAACCATTCATCAAACTCTGGGGAAGTTTGGCATTGGAACTAAACCATTTTAGAAGGTTAATTTTTTATATTTACCGCATTATTGGTTTTATTCTGCACTTTCTGGTAGGTGTCGCCTCTGAGATCAGAATTCACTGGCATGCTGATGTTGTTCAGGTTAAATGTAAAGATGACAGCATAGGAGGTTTCTGAGATTTCTGTTAGGAGAGAAATGTTTGTTTGTTTGTTTGTTTTTTTGTTTGGCTAAAACTTGCCATTCATAATTGATTTATTCATTCCCATTTCAAAAGTATTTGATGATTCAACTTACTCTGATAGGTGACATTCACCACCTTCACTGAATCATTGAGCTGTGACTCTCTGCGTTGCCGGAGAGTGTTGATAGCACTGAGGACCAGAGCTTCACTGGGGACTGGAGATGAAGAGTTGAACAGCAGCTTGCTTGTGACCACTGCTGAACCAGATCTGTAAAGAGCACCGCTTTTGATTAATACAGTTCACTTTTTTGTGATAAATTTAAGACTCCATAAAAGGTTGCAATTTTTGTAAATGGAAAATCAACACTTGCATTGGGCTTGGAGAAGTCGAGGGGAAGCTGGATATTGTGCTTGGAGACACTGTTGTAGTGGTCAGTTCTGCAATGAAAGGCAGAAACACACAATAAAACTCAGATTTAGAGAAAAAGATTTTTCTTCTAATTTGTCTAGGTATATATCATCATTATTGACATACCCATCTGTGAACGAAGCTCATTTAGGAAGCTGACTGGTTGTATGACATCTTCATCCTGGAAGGTGTATCCCATACTGCCATCAATCTGGTTTGATGTGCTTCTGCAGGAAAAATAAAAAAAAAAGTATTTGGAAAGAGTTTGCAATACAGATTTATTGAAATTTTCAAGGAAATGGATTCATTTTGTTTGCTGTTTTAATGTCCCGCAATCAGAAATAGAATATAATAGAAGTAAGATTGCATCTCACGTGAAGTTGGAGGTTTTGGGTACAAAAAGTTGTTTCCCAGGATCATTCAGAAGAGTGTTCAGCTGCAGGAGAAAATCAAACCATTCATCAAACTCTGGGGAAGATTGGCATTGGAACTAAACCATTTTAGAAGGTTAATTTTTTATATTTACCGCATTATTGGTTGTATTCTGCACTTTCTGGTAGGTGTCGCCTCTGAGATCAGAATTCACTGGCATGCTGATGTTGTTCAGGTTAAATGTAAAGATGACAGCATAGGAGGTTTCTGAGATTTCTGTTTGGAGAGAAATGTTTGTTTGTTTGTTTATTTGGCTAAAACTTGCAATTCATAGTTGTTTTATTCATTCCCATTTCAAAAGTATTTCAACCTTAAATGATGAAACTTACTCTGATAGGTGACATTCACCACCTTCACTGAATCGTTGAGCTGTGACTCTCTGCGTTGCCGGAGAGTGTTGATAGCACTGAGGACCAGAGCTTCACTGGGGACTGGAGATGAAGAGTTGAACAGCAGCTTGCTTGTGACCACTGCTGAACCAGATCTGTAAAGAGCACCGCTTTTGATTAATACAGTTCACTTTTTTGTGATAAATTTAAGACTCCATAAAAGGTTGCAATTTTTGTAAATGGAAAATCAACACTTGCATTGGGCTTGGAGAAGTCGAGGGGAAGCTGGATATTGTGCTTGGAGACACTGTTGTAGTGGTCAGTTCTGCAATGAAAGGCAGAAACACACAATAAAACTCAGATTTAGAGAAAAAGATTTTTCTTCTAATTTGTCTAGGTATATATCATCATTATTGACATACCCATCTGTGAACGAAGCTCATTTAGGAAGCTGACTGGTTGTATGACATCTTCATCCTGGAAGGTGTATCCCATACTGCCATCAATCTGGTTTGATGTGCTTCTGCAGGAAAAATAAAAAAAAAAATATTTGGAAAGAGTTTGCAATACAGATTTATTGAAATTTTCAAGAAAATGGATTCATTTTGTTTGCTTTTTTAATGTCCCGCAATCAGAAATAGAATATAATAGAAGTAAGATTGCATCTCACGTGAAGTTGGAGGTTTTGGGTACAAAAAGTTGTTTCCCAGGATCATTCAGAAGAGTGTTCAGCTGCAGGAGAAAATCAAACCATTCATCAAACTCTGGGGAAGATTGGCATTGGAACTAAACCATTTTAGAAGGTTAATTTTTTATATTTACCGCATTATTGGTTGTATTCTGCACTTTCTGGTAGGTGTCGCCTCTGAGATCAGAATTCACTGGCATGCTGATGTTGTTCAGGTTAAATGTAAAGACGACAGCATAGGAGGTTTCTGAGATTTCTGTTTGGAGAGAAATGTTTGTTTGTTTGTTTATTTGGCTAAAACTTGCCATTCATAGTTGTTTTATTCATTCCCATTTCAAAAGTATTTCAACCTTAAATGATGAAACTTACTCTGATAGGTGACATTCACCACCTTCACTGAATCATTGAGCTGTGACTCTCTGCGTTGCCGGAGAGTGTTGATAGCACTGAGGACCAGAGCTTCATTGGGGACTGGAGATGAAGAGTTGAACACCAGTGTGCTGTTGACAACTGCTGTTGTTTGAGTTGTTGCAGCTCCAGATTCAGTCAGTGGATTCACAATAGTAGTTGGGGAGGCATCAGTTGTTGACATTGACAATGACATAGTGGTTTCTTGAGTAACAATTATGAGTGTCGGTGCACTGGTTGCAGTGGTTGCTAAAGAAATAGTGCTTTGAGCTTCAAAAGCAGTTGGATCTGGATTGTGTGTCACTGAAATTTGAGTTGCATTTTGTAAAGATGTGGTTGTCAGAAATGTTGTAATTTCTGAGAACATTGGCATGGTTGTGGGAGTGACAAATGTTGTTGCTGTAGGAGGTTTGGTTGTTGTCGTGAAAAGTGGTGTTATGGATTGAGATATAGTTGTTGTTCTTGAAGATAGTGCTGTGGTTGGAACTGCATTTTCTGTTGCTGGAGGAACAGTTGTAGGTTCTGAGGATATGAGTGTGGTTGTGGGGGTCACATCTGTGGTTGTATAAGCTTCACTTGTTATTGTTGAAGATGGTTTCTCTGTTGAAGCAATATTTTCTGTTGCTGGAGGTGCAGTTGTAGGTTCTGGGAATATAGGCATGGTTTTGAGGTTTACAGCTGTGGTTGTTGAAGCTTCAGTTGTTGAAGATTGTGCTGTTGTTGTGGGAGCAGCATTTGTTGCTGTTGTAGTTGGCAAGGATGTGAGTGTGGTTGTGGGTGTCACAGCTGTGTTTGTAGCTTCTTCATTTGTTGTTGTTGAAGATGGTGGTGTTGTTGTTGGAGCAGCATTTGCTGTTAAATCTGTGGTTATTGAAGATTCAGTTCCTGTTGCCATTGAAGATGACATTGTGTTTGAAACTGTAGCTGTTGTTGGATATTCTGTTGAAGCTTCATTTGTTATAGAAGATGCCACTGATGTTGAATCAGTAGTTGTAGGAGGTGTAGTTGTGAAAGTCACAGCTGTACATTTTTGATTTTGTTTGGGGGTCATAGCTGTGGCAATAGACGCTTTAGTTTTTATAATACAAACTTCACTGGCTGTTTGTGAAACTGGTGTTGTTGGTGCAGTTGTAGTTGGGGAGGATACACCTCCACAAACGGTACACCATACACATACTGTCCAGAAAAAAATAAATAAACATATTTCATCATTACCTTTTGATCTTTTAAAATTCAATTTAGACTATTTGTAGAGTTTTTGATTATGTCTGCCATTTTCTTTATTTATCAATTTCTCAGCACATAATGTCCAGGTTTAATGTAAAGTATACTTACATATGGTGAGAAAAACTGTCCATCTGACATCATTTTTTGAAATGAAACACCACCTAAAATAGAAGATCAATCATTTATTTTATGTCTTTATGAAATTTCAGAACATTTACATTCAAAGAGCTTTATGAGTTGTGCTATAAAGTATTGATATTGTTTCTCTTGCAGAATTGCCAGTCTACAAATGATAAATCTTTGTAGAAATAAATCTAAAAAGCTCTAAAGTAAAACTTTCCTTTAGAGAAGATTTAAAGGACTAAAATTGTGAACAATTGTCAGGCTTTCAGATAAATTAAAACATTTTATTTATTAATTCTGTCACAAACACAGTAGGTTTAACAAACATGCTTTTCATATCATTCAACAAAGCCGGTTCCAACTGCATAGACTAGTTTTCAAAGCACTTTTTGATCGATTTTGTATGCTTTTGTCTCAAAATTTCCTTTCTCTGTGGAAATATTTCTCATGACATACATTTACATGTAGCCTACTCATTATCCGAAGCAGCTCATTTTGCATTCAAAATATATACAGTTCTACTGGTTCTTGCATTCCCTGGGAATCTAACATATGACCCTGGTGTCAAATTCTACTGTTTTCACCACAGGAATGCACATAGTTTTCAAACAAAGATTGAAACAGATTAAAGGTGCAATAGGTGATTCTCTACAGAAATAATTTTTGTTATACAGGTTGAAAGTCTCCTCATATCCTGATTGCAATCAATGTTAAATGGTCTTAATGTATTTTTTATAAATATATATCGTCTGTCGAAGGCATAGGACCATAAAACATTCATCCAATCATTACATTCAATCCGAATGTTTTTACATACCCTCGTGCACCGTTTGCGCAGACATCATAGGTCATCGGCTCGTTAACCGCTGAGGCAGACCAGACTAAAAATTTTACCTTTTTGTCATCCTAACAAAATACAGAGTGCCGCATGACCAGGAACCATTTTCTAATTATTGGGTGGGACTTGTCCCCCTCAATGTCTATGGTGGTTACGGCCCTGCTTAACGTTACACATATGCTGTTGCTTGTTGCTGCCTGTGGTCTATGTTTCCTTCAGTTACATCTTGTAATTTACAAACTTTAATTATCTCAATGAAGAGTTGTAGCTGTGCTTCAAGCTGTTAGCTTCAAGTGTTGAATGGTGATGTGATGTGTTTTCATGTTGTATGTTGGGTATTTTAGTAAAATAAATATTTAAAAAAGACATTTATTTATTTATTTATTTATCCATCTATCTGTGTGTGTGTGTGTGTGTGTGTGTGTGTGTATCTGTCTGCCTATCATTCTATCTTTCTCTGTTCATAAGGCCTATAAATGTTTATTTTAAGACTATTTTTATATAATATTTTCTATAATTTTTTCAAAACTTTCAAACAAGGATTTGTCAAGACAGCATTCAAAAAATTTTTTGACAAACTTTGCTTTTCTAGTTGAAAATGTATTTGAATGTTTTCGAATTTTATTTTCTTCCTTGGTACTTAATTTCAATTCAAATTCAAAATTGCAATTGTAATTTAAAAGGCATTCCCAATTCAGTTTTGAATGGTGTACAACCCCTTTGATATAAAGTTGATACAAGTTGACAACAAATAATACAAGCAGATACAGGGGCTAATGTAAACATATATTTACATAGTATAAATCAAATAAAGTATTATACAGTATTATAAGCTATATGATATCAATCATTTCATATGTAATCATTTGCCTACCTCCTTATGCTGTTCAAATTCATAACCATGTACACCAAATGGTATTGCAATGCTCTATGTGATTTGTCTTCTTAGTTCAAATGTAACAGACTGGAAAGCACAATTTTGGGTGATACTATATCAAAGGCAGACTGACGTTTGTAGGGTGTGGTAAAAAGTGTAGTTTGGCAACCAAACGCTCTAGTACGTAATACAGAAGCTGATGCTATTATTCCCTGCCTACAATGAAGGGTGTAAATACAATGCTGATTACTGCTAACGTGAATGTCAAGAATTTATTTCTGTCAGAATGATGAAAGGTGTTTTGGTGACAACAAAGTGTCTATTTTGATGTAAGATAAAATAAAAGGCATAAAGAAATAAAAAGTAAAATAAAACCTATAAAAGGCTTTATGAAATAGATGAACAATAAGCCAGAATAAATCAGAGTTTATTTGCTACACACATTATATAATCAATGGTAATTGTTGTAGAAGCCTATAAATGTTTCATTATAAAAAGTTGAAGTTTGTTTCAAAGTTATTAAATTATGTTTTAACATAGAGACAATTTAAAAGGCTATACTGTCAGTAGCACATTTATTTATTTATTACTAATATTTTTATTTGAATAGTACATTCATGGTGATACTATGAATGATTTAGCTAAACCGCTTTACTCTTAAATTTGATAAAGGACCTGTCACATGCCATTTCTAAAATTGTGGATACCCTCTCCCCTCGTGGGCCCAAAGAGTAGACTCTACCCCCACCTCCCTGCCAAGGGACAGCCTTCTACCTAACTTATGATTTTAAATTGTTGAGATTTGACAGTAGAGAAGAGGTGAAATGTGGTGAAATGACAATCATCAAATGTACAATTAAATCATTATATTGTTTCAGCAAAACTCACTTTTAGGCTAAGGAGTGATTTCATATTTAATATTTTAATTTAATAATTGTGTGCACAGTATATACTGGTGCTGTAAAAAGCCTGCAAAGCCACAAACTAAAAAAAAAAAAAAAAACTTTAATTCTTTCATATAAGAATAGATTTAGGGTGTGAGTCTCAATGTTTCTTTCATGCATACGTACAAAAGGACGTCTATCAGATAAAAATGGGATTGCTCTCATATTTTGGTGTTATACTGGTATAAGGTGTGTCTTGGAATGTTCAACAAAGTGCGCACATGCACACATAGACACACACACACAGCAACTTGCGTAGACAGAACGTTAGAGGCTATTCGGAATGAACAATCACTATTTAGGCTTAAACTTTATTTAGACTATAGAGGTACTACAATACAACAGCATATCAACTGACTTGTAACCTAAAGCGAGCGCTATTTAGATTTAAATATTTAATTATTAATAATTGCTTCTCTGTAATTTTAATCTCTTCTGAATCGACCATCTCAGGCTAACTGTTCGTATCGCTTGTTCATGTGCCAGTAAAGGTTACAGCATCTTGTAACCTACATTCTATTGTACAAAGCGGCTTTTAAAGTAAAGCCAGCTGGTGGACTATTAACTGAGCATATTTTACAAGCCATTTTGCAATGATATACTCTCATTTATCAATGTCCTCTGTGATTTCATATGCCAGTAAAAGCCAGAGAATCAGTCGCATTTCAGAACTTATTTTGTTCTGAATTTGTTCAGTATAGAATTAGAGACTCACTGTTGTACTATAAATATATGCTAAAGTTTAATACTTCCTGCTTAATTAATTAGCACCTTAATACATGTGGTATTACATTGGTAATGCATATTGGTATTTGGTAGTTAGCCTAAGGTATTGTGATGGCAATGAGTAAAGGCCGTAACCATGCCCAACTCTGTGATTTATTGCAGACATTGCTTTTCCAGTGGGAATTGACCTGATATATCATACATAACTGACATCCACAATAATAATCACTGTTAAGACCTGAAAATGAATCACTTCTGAAGAGAAAAGGTTTTATATAGCTATATGTGCTACTTTCAGATTTTCAAAGTTGCTCAGACTCACACAGGTCCAGGCTAGCTATAATATGAAAACACAATTAACTTCATTGTAAACCATTTAGTGTCAAATTGTTGAGCATTTACTGCTACACAAGGTTTATTCACTGTATTTCACTGCTTATTCTCTGTTTGTGGACATGCAGACTATTCAGTTCACATGCTTTGCTATTTAATATTCACACTATGCCACTGTACTATTATAACATATGGCCTAAAATAACAACTGAAAAAAAAAAAAAAAAAAAAAAAAAATAATGACATAAAATACGATTCTTTTCCTATGATATCAAACTTCAGTCAAAACTTTGCTTAGCTCTAAAGAGGGTGTAGACTGCCCTGAGTACACATATCTCACTTGGGATTGGCCAAGTGCAAAGATTTAGCAATAGCTGCAGGTTCACTTCTAATTTTAGATTACACAGCTGTCAATATGGAATTGTCTAATTAATTAAGATAATTGTTTATTTATGATATAAGTAATACAATATTATGTTCTATATTACTTTATATTACTTACATCATAGATTAAACTATAATAAATCAAGTGACTGGCTCAAAAACAAAAACAAAAAACAAGACGTCAGCACCCTTCCAGGGAAGATCTGTTTTAGAAAAACATTTTTTTAAATGCAGAATAAATGAAACCAGTTTAACCAGCTTTTGTGGTTTGCACTTCAGTGTCTACGAATACTGGAGTGAGACCGCGGTTAAAGATGCCATGAAATGAAAGCTCTAGCGGAAAGACTGAAATGTTATGTCACTTATTAGTTTCAATCTAATCAATCATTATCTAACACTTGGAGTATAAAAGATTGGTACTTACACATGTCTGAGTTCGCAGATGCTGACGCTAACCTTCACCTCCATTCTCCCCACCACCACCAGGATGGTCCTTGTCCATACCTCCCAGGGGGTCGGCTACGCCCCTGCCTTCATCTTCAGGCAGGGAATGCAGAGTCCGAAACCCTCAGGATGTGAGCTACAGACAGGGCCTATGCCAAAAGAACTTTATTTTACAATATTATGCTTGCTTATTGTTAATAAATATCATTGTTACGTTATCTAATAAATATCATTGTTACGTAACCATTGTAACTGGTGAGGGATAGGCTATAAGAATCAACAGTAAATTGCCATAGATCAACATAAGCTTGTTTGCCACATTTTGATACAGAACAGCTGAAAATGAAACTTACCTACGTAAAAAAAAATTGGTTCTAAACAGTACTAGTTCCCCTTCGAAAGGGAACTCGCACTGCGTCCTCTTACGTCTTTCAGGGACTGTTTTGTTTTAAGCACTATTTAAAGGTAAGAACGGCTGTTTACAGACATTTCAGTCAGTGTGCACATCCATGTTTAGCTACCTGGTAACACACTTGACTCGTGCGTCTTTGTTAGAGCATGCATGCCCAGTGCTTGAGAGTTCTGTCGGCACGCGTTGTGATTGTTTCCCGCCGAGGAAAGCTCCACTCTCGTTTGTCTGTCTCTTCTCAAGGGAAGCAGGATGGGTTTTTTGTTATGAGAGTGTTCAGCTGATATAGGATGCGTCCTCTATATCAGTAAGCAATGCTCTATGTACGTTTGGACGAGCGATGTGTAGGTTTGTGTGCAAGCTTTACATCTATGGCAGGCCTCATTTACGTTAAGGCCTCCGCTTTCTGTTGTCACAGGTTGAGCTTTGTAGGTCGCCTCACCGTTGGTGAGAATTGTTATAGTTTTAATGACCTCAGCTCCCTATAGAGAGGATTAAAGGGGGTGTTTATTCATATTAGGTGCTTTTTATCAGGCCTGAGGATGGACCGATGTTGGGTTCTGTTCCATTATTATTAACCCTTACGCATAAGGGCTAGGTATTGAGTGCATCCTTTCAGTCTACAGCAGTATGGCAGGCCTCATCTACATTTAGGCCTCCATTTACTGTAGTTACAGGTTGAGCTTTGCAGGTTGCCTTTTCTGGCGTGAGAGCCATTTTACATTTAGTGACCTCAGCTCCCTATAGAAAGGAATAAGAGGGGGCTTTTATTCTTTTATATCCCAGGCGCTTCACACCAGGCCTGAGGCTGGACCAATGATGTGTTGGTTCCATCCTTTTTTAACCCGTCTGTGGATCCGGCACAGAGCTTGTTAGTAAGAGCATCCTTTCAGACTGCAGAGTATGGCAGGCCATTTTTACATTTAGGCCTCTGCTCTTTGAAGTCTCAGGTTGAGATTTTAGGTTACCTCTCCCTCTGTGAGAGCCATTGCAAATTTAGTGACCTCAGCTCCCTGTAGATAGGAATAAGGGGATGTTTATTCTATGTTTTTTGTAATGGGGCATTTAAACTGGGGCCCTGGAGCTCCCATTATTAGGGAATGTTATCGTGGCACCCTTACTATGTGCCTCTTTTCTTTATGAGGTCTTAATAGTGGGTAGCATTAAGAACGAAATATCACCTGTAGTGAATGGCATGGCCTCCTTTCGATCTGAGAGTTGGTTTTTTTAGGCTGCCTCTCATCCGAGCTTCAGGTACTTGATATGTCAGGTGTTCGGCCCTCAGGGGCCGCCCTGATAATCCTCCTGGGTTGAGTGGGCTGGCTTCCTCTCGTTAAAGAGAGTTGTTTGTCAAAGCTGCCGCTCTGCTGAGCTCCAGGTAATATCACGATTTGAGGTGTTTGGCCTTTGTTAGGCCCCCTTGATACCTTCCCTAGGTCGAGTGAAGTGGTTTCCTCTCACTTAGAGAGTAGAAGGCGATATGCTGAAGCCTCTGCTCCCCCGAGCTCCAGATAGATCATGACGGTAGGTGTTGGCCCTCTCTGGGCCACCATTGACATCACCCTGTGATGAGTGAGCTGGCTTCCTCTTGTCTGAGAGTTTTTATTGAAGCCTCTGCTCCACTGAGCTCCAGGTAGTTGATGTCCTTAAGTGATGGCCTGTTAAGGCCACCTTGACATTCCCTGTGGTGAGTGTGTTGGTTTCCTCTCACTTGTAGAGTCGTTTTGTTGAAGCCTCCGCTTCATTGAGCTCCAGGAAGGTCATGAGTGCGTGTGTGCTGGCCCTTCTTTTGGGCTGCCCCGACATCCGACCTAGGTTTGTACTCAGGAATATGTCTTTTTTGACAGAGGCGGTTCAGCTGTAGCTTTCCGCCTCCTAGCATGCAGTAGCCCGGAGTAGGCTACTCCTTGGAGAGCCTCTCCAGCTTAAGACTAGCAGCTAGTGATCCTAGTACACCTCCTCTCTTTGTGAGAGTCGTCCCCGGCCGGGGCCCCGCCTTCTGCATTAGGCTATTAATGCAAGTGGCAGGCCTTACGGCCTCCTCAATGTATCTAGGTTGAGCTGAAACTCCTCTTGATATTAGAGTATAAGCGATATGCTGAGCTTCAGTTCCCTGGTGGTGTTAGGCACAGACAAATAGCCAGGTGTTGTAGGCTTTCGTTGAAAGCCTCCCCTTTGGTTGTCCTTGAGCATTGTTAGACTTCCTCTCATTTAGAGAGTGGAAAGCACTGTGCTGAAGTCTCCACTCTCAATAGCTTTGGTAGTAGCTAGTTTGAGCTTGGAGCATCTCCATTCCTCCAGAGCTGAGCTCAGACGGCTTTTCTCATCTTGGAGCGAGAGTTTTTGCTCAGGTTTTTACCTTTGAGCCTTTCTCAGGTTAGCTCACTTCGCTCCCAGAGCTCTGTGCCCCATATGTGCCCAACACCAGTGATGCTCAGGTTGAGCGTGTCGAGTACTCCCCCTGTGGCCATGTTATGCTAGAGTAGTAGGCCCTGACTGAGGCCTCCTCGTCAGCCTGGTCGCATAGTTTTGTACTCCCTTTGTTTTAAGGGTAGAAAGCGATATGCTGAGTACACAGCTTGTTATGGCAATGCGAACGAGTATTCCAAGCCTGCATACCTCTAGTGGTTATCTCTGCTGGAGTTAGATTTGCTACTTAGTTGGCCCTCCTTTGGTCACCTTGAAAGCGATCCTCTGGGTTGAGCTAGGTTCCTGAGTGTCCTAGTTCCCTAGAATTGAGCAGATGGTTATCAGGTAGCTCAGGCTCCATTGGAGCCTCCCTAATACTAGCCCTGGAGTTCTAGATCTTTACCAAGTAGTTGGCCCTCGGGCAGGCCACCTTGAAGGAGATCCTCTGGGTCGAGTAGGTCCTTAGCACTTCCAGCTAAGATAGTATTCTGACTCCCTAGAGTTATATCAGAGTGTAGGCTCTTTAGGAGCCTCTCTGGTACTTGCATTGAGCTTGGTCAATACTCGTCTCGGTTGAGTCCAGTGGGTACTCCCCTCGCATTGAAGGTCATTCTTTAGAGTACTGCGCTCCCGAGGTCTGATCGGAAGGTTGAAGGTCTCTCGTGAGACCTCCCTGGGAGGTCAGTATTGAAGGCTGAGGACCTTGCCCCTGAGTTGGTCATTGAGGTTTAAAGGGTTCTTTAAGTAAGAACTCCCTTGATCGATCAGCTCCTGTTGGAGCTGGAGGTACGTCTCTCTTTAGGGACCTTTTTTAGAGTATTCAACTTTCAGAGTGCTTATTAAGAAGCGCTCTGTAGATCCTAGGTTGAGCATCTCCCGTAGTATCTCTCCTCGATTGCAAGGGTTCTAAGCGCTATGCTGAGTTCTGCTCCCCAGGATGCCCATCTCTACGTCCGGTCTGAGTTGGTTACTTCCAGTTACTGCCAGTTTGCAATCCATCTTTCTGGACCCCTCCTCTGGAGGCTAGTGCTTTAGAGATTCTGTTTTTTTTGTTCCAAGCCTTGGTAGGCCTCTAGATGTTTCTGGAGGCCTCTTGAGGGTTATAGCTTGGGTGGTGGCCGTAGGGAATGCTGTCACTGACAGCCTTTGTGACCCTTAGGAGGAGTGTTTTTTGGCATTTCAGTTGAAATGGTTTCTGATATTTGTCACAGCCATTCTTTGGCATGCACTCCCTTCAGCATGGCGGCGTGGGTATTCGTTCCCCAAATGCATTAAGACGCAGTGCGAGTTCCCTTTCGAAAGGGAATGCATGTAACCATGGTTCCCTGAGAACAGGGAACTGCATCTCCCTGCCATGCCTCGGGGCCGCCTGCTGAACAGTCCCTTCAGACGATAAGTGGATGACTTGTTCTCTAGGCGCACCTTATGTGCGTTCGGGTCACACTAGTAGTGACATCATAGGCTGTCGCCGGCCAATACGATTGCCGTGATTTGATAGCGTTTCAGACACCGGTTCCCGCTAAGGCATTCCCCAAATGCGTTAAGACGCAGTGTCTCGTTCCCTGTTCTCAGGGAACCGTGGTTACATGCATAACCTGAGACGTTCTTCAGCTTTTATTAATAGCTTTTTATAAGGTTCCATAAAGAACCATGCTTTGAAAGTGCTATGACATTAATAGTGTTATAAATAACCTTTTAAATAATAGTTTTTTATTATTATTATTATTATATTTATATTATTATTATTTTGATATATTATTTATTAATATTGTTTTTTACCCCTCTATCTGCCTGATCTTATATCTTGTAGCCTCTATTAGGGTTTTACATAAAAAAAATGTCAACAGCATGTTGTGTCAATTATGTACTTTTTTATTGACAAGAAATTGTAGCAAAAAGTTAACAATAATAATTAGCTGAATACATTAATAAATGACAAATGACATTGAACATGAATAAATACATAAAGAAGTAAAACAAAATAGAAACAGAAAGAAGACGTAGTGAAGACCATGTTCCAGTAAAATATTTACACAGTCCTCTATGATGCCTCTAAGTCAATCATTATGTGTATATTTTAGTGTAACTGAATGGCACTTTCTCTCTGCAGATGATGAGGTTGTGGGATGTGACAGCATCTGAAATACACAATTACAGTGTGCCTCATCCATCCATTTGTTTATGTAAAAACAGTTATGTTTATGAAGGCCAAAAGTAGCAAAAATTGACAGTATGTGAGCCTTTCACAATGTTAAAAGGAAAAAACAAAAATAATATAAAGTCATTGGATAGCTTTAAGGTTTTTTTTTGACTGGGTATGTTTATGCACAAACCCAAGTAATATATATATATATATATATATATATATATATATATACACACACATATCGATCAACAGATGGTTTAACATCTCATTCAAAGGATGGTGCTTGTTACAGTATAGTGTACCTGTCACTACACTGGGGATTTAGGACTCACACAGACCACAGGGTGAGCACCCCCTGCTGGCCTCACTAACACCTCTTCCAGCAGCAACCTGGTTTTTCCAGGAGGTCTCCCATCCAGGTATTAACCAGGCTCAGCCTTGGCTTAAGTGGGCAAACAATCTTGGACTACAAGGTGATATGGCTGTGGCTAATGTATAAATCAGATTATACATTGACATAAAATAGAAATAACAGTAAAAACTGTATATACACTAGTTTGAATGTCTCCCTTTTGACCGCATTGGATTTTAGTTTAGTTTCACAGTACAACCACCACAAGTCGCAAATATTGCTTTTCAACTTTCACAACTACTTATTTGATAAACCTGTTGTGAAACCGATTTGTGGACTGAACTTTTTATTGTATAGTAGGCTACATTTACACACATTATCAGGAAAACAATAATGAATGTAGGTTCCTACATACATATACCGATATAAACAACATAGCATAGCCTATAGTAGGACAAGAAACAAATGTTTACTTCTATTTATTTTGCAGAAGCTTCTACAAAGCAAATTACAAATGAGAAACAAATAATTTGTTACAAACTAACAACAAAAACAAACCACAAATTATACAACTTTTTGTAAGCCAAAATCACTTTTTGTAAGCTAAAACTTTTTTTATGTTGGTAAAATAGAAATTTAGAGATTCCATTTAATGAATGAGGTGGAGTTCGCCGGTGGGAACTGTTTACATATAAAAAGTTACAATAAAAAAAATAAGGAAACTGACAACAAATTCCAACAATTTATCGATGTAGGCCTACTAGCAAAAATATTAATAAGAAAATGTAAATAAGTTTAAAGCTGGGAAGTTTCAGAAGGCTTAAAAGAGAAACCAAACCAGAATTTCTGAGTTATTTCACACTGAAAGAAAGAAAAAAATGCAGTAATGTTTCAATTAGTAATTTTATATTTTGAACTGCACACACACACACACACACACACACACACACACACACACACATATTCATTTTATATATCTGGTTTGGACCTGTTTTTAGGTATCTGCCTGTAGCAGATTATATTCAATATGTACTGTACATTGTGCTCATTGTGTTATTTATTTAATGTATGATGCCTCTGATGTATATTTTGCTTATGTTACTCTACGTGACCTCGTAAATTGCCCCTTGGGGACAAAAAGTGTTTGAATTGAATTGAGTTCAATTGAAATATCAACATTCCACATATTTGGAGAAAATAATGTTCACATGATATATCTTGAAATATAATTTAAAAACAGATTTTTTTTTGGTCTTGATTTAACTAATAGCCGAGCCATCGTTTCCTCCAGACTGTCCAGCAGTTACAGAGTTTACCTCTAAGTTTTGTCTTAGTTTTAGTGTTTGCATTTATTTTTTAATTGAATAAGCTATTTCCATTAATGTGATTAAAGGACTATCTGCATCTGGCCAAACATTACTAGCAGTATTTCCATAGGATAAAAAAGATTACAAACCATTCCAAATTTGCTATGATTGTACACTTGTCAATTGAGGCTAGATAAGGGTCGGAGTGCGTGGAGGAGGGAGCAAAATAATTAAACTGGACCATGGCTGACCAATGTTATGTGACCATTTTAGTACGCAATGAACTTATCACACAGTCACGTTTTTACTGTATCCAGCACCACCGCTGCCGATTCGTCACGACAGTACCACAGTAAAGGAATTCTGTTGTGAGACTGCAGTCTTCATTTATGATAAGATTAAAAGAGAGCCTGTGGGATAATCTATGTAGTGAAACTACATAATGTTTCACATGGTTTAAACCATGAATACTGTTTCCACCCATGAGGGGGCATTGTTGAGCCAGTGGAATAAATGCAAGGATAGATATAGGGCCCTATTTTAAGCTCATGTTCTAAAGTGCACGGCGCAAGTGCACTTAGGGCATGTCCGAATCCACTTTTGCTAGTTTAACAACGGGAAAAATGGTCGGCGCACCCGGCGCATGGTCTAAAAGGGTTGTCCCTATTCTCTCAATGAGTCATGGGTGTGTTTTGGACCCTATAGGCACATATTACTAACACGCTCTTTAAATAACAAAAAATAAATAAATAAATATTGTGCCATTGACTTTAGTCCAGGTTTCAGTTGGTCAATGGCACAATCTATTTCAGTTGCCTCAAAATAGCAACACGCTAACAATGCAAATGAACACACCTAGGGGCTTAATTTGACGGACGAAAACATGGAGCGATACGACACAGGAAAAGAGGGTTTTCAAGCATTCTTTGTCATGAAGAAAAATGTAATCTACGAAAGAGCACATTACAAAATGAGAAAACAAGGGAAAAACAAACCAGTCGACTTCTTTGTGACTAC
Organism: Ctenopharyngodon idella; assembly: GCF_019924925.1. Classification (NCBI taxonomy): domain Eukaryota; kingdom Metazoa; phylum Chordata; class Actinopteri; order Cypriniformes; family Xenocyprididae; genus Ctenopharyngodon; species Ctenopharyngodon idella. The sequence continues at coordinate 35,643,909 of NC_067220.1, forward strand.
TGTACTGTACTCCTTGGCTGAGCACTGCAAATATGGGCCACTGCACGACAAACTCATCAGAGACAGGTAAGTCGTTGGTTTGAATGATATACAGTATCTCACAGAAGTGAGTACACCCCTCACATTTTTGTAAATATTTTATTATATCTTTTCATGTGACAACACTGAAGAAATGACACTTTGCTACAATGTAAAGTAGTGAGTGTACAGCTTGTATAACAGTGTAAATTTGCTGTCCCCTCAAAATAACTCAACACACAGCCATTAATGTCTAAAATGCTGGCCACAAAAATGAGTACACCCCTAAGTGAAAATGTCTAAATTGGGCCCAAAGTGTCAATATTTTGTGTGGCCACCTTTATTTTCCAGCACTGCCTTAACCCTCTTGGGCATGGAGTTCACCAGAACTTCACAGGTTGCCACTTGAGTCCTCTTCCACTCCTCCATGATGACATTACGGAGCTGGTGGATGTTAGAGACCTTGCGCTCCTCCACCTTCCGTTTTAATACTTGATGCACCATTAGCTGAGGATGCGAAGGTGAATCTTCCATCTGAAATTAAAAACAGCCTCCGAATACCACCTCAATAATGCATTAATGCCCCGATTTATCCAGCTGTAATGGAATATTTTGCCATGGGCTAACTGTCTTGGCTTCTTGAATATCTTCTTCCTCCAAATACGCTCAACTGTATAAGAGGGACAATGTGTAATCTGCTCATTTCTTTACTCATGATTAATCGTTATGGGCATGATATATGCATACAGAACTTTAGAAATTGTAGTCCTCTGAATTAGAAATGATTATTTAAAGTTTGCCTTGATAAATCCTCAGCAACTGACATTGAATGTCCATGTACGTGTTTTTCTGAAATGAATGTTTATTTATAAAAAACACACATCTTTCTAGTGTTGCACCTGCTGAATTCATTCAACAGAAAATGAAAGGAAAAACACATTTGGTTTTCTCTGATTGCTCAAGCTCCCTTGTGTTACACAACCAAATGAGCCAAGTCTCTTTAATCTAAGATTTGACATTCAGCGGTGCGAGAAAGTCACTGAACTTGAATCGCATTTGCATCTTTCTCATGATGGATCAGATTAAAGAAATGCGATGATTGCGTGAAGTCCCCTGACAGATTTTTTTAGGCCTTACCTTCAGAATTAAAGGTAATCCTAAACCCGTGCTTCTCTGTATGTCCTCGTAGATCAAAAAAGGTGTTTTGTCTGATGAGAAATACATTTGCATACATAACAAACGCTAAGACAAAAGGCAAGACACACTTGTCTTTGTACTCCTCACCTGGTTGCCACCACACACATTTGACACCATCTGAACCAAATATGTTTATCTTGGTCTCATCAGAGCACAGGACATGGTTCCAGTAATCCATGTCCTTAGTCTGCTTGTCTTCAGCAAACTGTTTGCAGGCTTTCTTGTGCATCATCTTTAGAAGAGGCTTCCTTCTGGGACGACAGCCATGCAGACCAATTTGATGCAGTGTGCGGCGTATGGTCTGAGCACTGACAGGCTGACCCCCCTCCCCTTCAACCTCTGCAGCAATGCTGGCAGCACTCATACATCTATTTCCCAAACACAACCTCTGGATGTGACGCTGAGCACGTGCACTCAACTTCTTTGGTCGACCATGGCGAGGCCTGTTCTGAGTGGAACCTGTCCTGTTAAACCGCTGTATGGTCTTGGCCACCGTGCTGCAGCTCAGTTTCAGGGTCTTGGCAATCTTCTTATAGCCTACGCCATTTTTATGTAGAGCAACAATTCTTTTTTTTCAGATCCTCAGAGAGTTCTTTGCCATGAGGTGCCATGTTGAACTTCCAGTGACCAGTATGAAAGAGTGAGAGCGATAACACCAAATTTAATACACCAGCTTCCCATTCACACCTGAGACCTTGTAACACTAACGAGTCACATGACACCGGGGAGAGAAAATGGCTAATTGGGTCCAATTTGGACATTTTCACTTAGGGGTGTACTCACTTTTGTGGCCAGCGGTTTAGACATTAATGGCTGTGTGTTGAGTTATTTTGAGGGGACAGCAAATTTACACTGTTATACAAGCTGTACACTTACTACTTTACATTGTAGCAAAGTGTCATTTCTTCAGTGTTGTCACATGAAAAGATATAATAAAATATTTATAAAAATGTGAGGGGTGTACTCACTTCTGTGAGATACTGTACGTCTGTTGGAGCAAATGCAGTTAAAGATATAACACTGGAAAAAGCCATTGATATGGCAAGACAGACTGAAGCAGTGAAGCAGCAGCAGAGTAACCTGTGTGGTGGTGAATGTGTTAATGCTAAAACATTTGGATCGGTAGATAAAGTCATAAGCAAAAGCAAGCCATCTCAAAGCAGGCAGAGAGTCAAAAGTTGCCATGAAGCAAAAGAAAAATCTAAACAGTCCCAGTCAAGATGCGGAAAAATCTCATTTGAAAGCGCACTGCCCTGCAGTGTCATGCATGTGGAACACGGGGTCACTACAAAAAAAGTGTGTGCTTCATCCAGAAAGGTGAATGAAATTCAAGAACAAAACCCTGGCATATTTTTAAGCACTGTGGTTGCTGAAGGTAATCCATGGCTAATTGATAATAAAATAAAAGACTGTGAAGTACTGTTCAAAATTGACACAGGTGCCAATGTCACTATTATTCCAAACCATGTGTTCCATGTTATATTTAAAGATGGCAAGAAACCAGCACTCCAGAGAGTTACTAAGCCCTTACTTGGACCTGAATGCTCACCACTTAGTGTGATTGGAGTTTCGAACATGCTGCTTCAGAAAGGAGACAAGCATACATTGGAGGAAGTGTATGTTGATAAGAGTCTATATTCGGCACTTCTGCCATCACCAAACTGGGTCTTGTCGCATGTGTTAATGACATAAGCATTTACACTTTACAGGAATGCTATCCAAAGCTGTGCAGTGGGCTAGGAATGTTACAGAGGCCATACACCATTAAACTGAGCCCAGGAGCAGTCCCATTTTCCCTCAAAACTCCATGGCGCATTCCTTTTCCAATTATGGCAAAATTTAAAAATGAACTACAAAGCATGGAGCGGATGGGGGTCATAAGCAGGGTGGAAGAACCCACGGAGTGGTGTGCAAGCATCATCATGGTGCCTAAAAAGTCCGGTGACCCACACATTTGCATTGACTGTGTGCGAAGGGAGAAATTAATTCTTCTCTCTGTTGAACTGACCCTTGGATTGCTAGCGGGAGATAGTGTCTTTAGCAAGCTAGATATAAACATGGGATTTTGGCAGATCCCTCTAACTGAGCAGTCCGCCAAGCTGACAACCTATATCACACCGTTTGGGTGGTACTTCTTCAATCGTTTGCCCTTTGCCTGAGCACTTCCAAAATCATATAGTGACCCAAGTCACTTAAGACCTGAATGGAGTGGTCTGTCACATGGACGATGTGCTTGTGTGGGGGTGTTCTCAAGAAGAGCATGATGTGCTCCAAAAGATGGAAAATGCTGGCGTTACCCTCAACTGTGCCTTGTCACAGCATGTAGTCATGTTTCTCGGCCACATTATCTCAGACTCAGGGGTGCAGCCAGACTCAGCTAAGACAGCAGCAGTCCAAGAGATGCCAGAGCCAACAAAACGTTTGAGTTCAGGTGTTTTCTTGGTATGGTGAACCACCTGGGAAAATTCATCCCACGTCTGGCCAACCATTGTAATTGGTGGTAATGTGTTTTTCATAACATTTTGTAGTCTGAACAGTTTTCAGGCAATGTTAATCTTTACAAAGGATATTGTTTATTGCTCATTGTTGAGTTGTGTTCTAAGCAATGTCTAGTAAGAGTAAGATGTCAGCGCTATATGTTTTTCATTGTTTTCTCTGTTAAAAAGGGAGATGTGGGATAATCTATGCACTGAAACGACATCATAATGTTTTACATGGTTGTGAAACCTGAATACTGTTTCTGCCCATGAGGGGGCGTTGTTGAGCCAGTGGAATAAATGCAAGGTTAGGTTAGGAGTTCACGTGTTTGTGTGCGAGGTATTTACTCATGCAAAAAACTAAATAATACGAATTGCCTACCGCAATAAAACATGATTTTATTTATCTGGTCTCACAGTCTGCGTGCAATAACAAACATACAACTCAACCAAAGGTTCGATTTGCCAGGAATTTCTAAACTGGTTATTTTTATTAAATCAAAAACATAAAGCACAATGAGTGTAGTCTGTAATATAATACAGACGTTGTTGCCTTTTTCAGCCATGAGTTCATTAAAAGGTTTGATACAATGTGGTGTATCAAAATGCAAAGTTAGATTTTTTTTTCCTTTTTATTTTTCCTCAATATTTTTGAAGAAGGGCCTAACGAAATCCAAAGTTTTTTAGAAAAATGTAGCCTACTAAAAAGTACAGTAGTACTAGTGTACTGTAATTAGTCAAATTTAGTTTTTGGTTCTGTTGTGTTGTGTTGATCATGTGTTGCTATTTTACTATGTGTCAAACAAATTTTCAGTTATAAATTTCCCTGTATTACAGCAATAGCCTAAAAAAAGTATATTTTCATATTTAGATATCATAATTAAGCAATATAGAAATTGTAACTGAAACATACCCAGAGGAATCGAAGAGCAAAGACAAAACTAGTTTTCCTTACAAGTGGGTACTCTGTGTAGATGGATTTACCAGAAAGGTCGTATGTTATCTATAGTGCCTTAAAGGCCACGATATACTTCAATGAAATCGAAGAAGGAACGAACTGATGTGACGTCATTTCGAACAAAATCAGGCCGAAACGAAGTTTGTTTGGAGTTCGTTTTGGAAGTTCGAAACAGTTTGCCAAAGCGAACTTTTTGGAAAAGTTCGCTTCGGCTGGTAAACACTTTAGTACACTTTCTTTTACAGTTCATTTCTCTTCTCGAGTCCGTAGCAGTCAGACGCCCACGAGTGAAAACACTGGAGAGCGTTGTACTTCTGATGAAATGATAGACTGACACTGTTTTTCGTGTTTAATCGCTTGGTTTTAAGCAATCTATTTTATAAAGCAGTGGCCTTTTGAAAGGGAATGCTGTCACTGACAGCCTTTGCGACCCTTAGGAGGAGTGTTTTTTGGCATTTCAGTTGAAATGGTTTCTGATATTTGTCACAGCCATTCTTTGGCATGCACTCCCTTCAGCATGGCGGCGTGGGTATTCGTTCCCCAAATGCATTAAGACGCAGTGCGAGTTCCCTTTCGAAAGGGAATGCATGTAACCATGGTTCCCTGAGAACAGGGAACTGCATCTCCCTGCCATGCCTCGGGGCCGCCTGCTGAACAGTCCCTTCAGACGATAAGTGGATGACTTGTTCTCTAGGCGCACCTTATGTGCGTTCGGGTCACACTAGTAGTGACATCATAGGCTGTCGCCGGCCAATACGATTGCCGTGATTTGATAGCGTTTCAGACACCGGTTCCCGCTAAGGCATTCCCCAAATGCGTTAAGACGCAGTGTCTCGTTCCCTGTTCTCAGGGAACCGTGGTTACATGCATAACCTGAGACGTTCTTCAGCTTTTATTAATAGCTTTTTATAAGGTTCCATAAAGAACCATGCTTTGAAAGTGCTATGACATTAATAGTGTTATAAATAACCTTTTAAATAATAGTTTTTTATTATTATTATTATTATATTTATATTATTATTATTTTGATATATTATTTATTAATATTGTTTTTTACCCCTCTATCTGCCTGATCTTATATCTTGTAGCCTCTATTAGGGTTTTACATAAAAAAAATGTCAACAGCATGTTGTGTCAATTATGTACTTTTTTATTGACAAGAAATTGTAGCAAAAAGTTAACAATAATAATTAGCTGAATACATTAATAAATGACAAATGACATTGAACATGAATAAATACATAAAGAAGTAAAACAAAATAGAAACAGAAAGAAGACGTAGTGAAGACCATGTTCCAGTAAAATATTTACACAGTCCTCTATGATGCCTCTAAGTCAATCATTATGTGTATATTTTAGTGTAACTGAATGGCACTTTCTCTCTGCAGATGATGAGGTTGTGGGATGTGACAGCATCTGAAATACACAATTACAGTGTGCCTCATCCATCCATTTGTTTATGTAAAAACAGTTATGTTTATGAAGGCCAAAAGTAGCAAAAATTGACAGTATGTGAGCCTTTCACAATGTTAAAAGGAAAAAACAAAAATAATATAAAGTCATTGGATAGCTTTAAGGTTTTTTTTTTTTTGACTGGGTATGTTTATGCACAAACCCAAGTAATATATATATATATATATATATATATATATATATACACACACATATCGATCAACAGATGGTTTAACATCTCATTCAAAGGATGGTGCTTGTTACAGTATAGTGTACCTGTCACTACACTGGGGATTTAGGACTCACACAGACCACAGGGTGAGCACCCCCTGCTGGCCTCACTAACACCTCTTCCAGCAGCAACCTGGTTTTTCCAGGAGGTCTCCCATCCAGGTATTAACCAGGCTCAGCCTTGGCTTAAGTGGGCAAACAATCTTGGACTACAAGGTGATATGGCTGTGGCTAATGTATAAATCAGATTATACATTGACATAAAATAGAAATAACAGTAAAAACTGTATATACACTAGTTTGAATGTCTCCCTTTTGACCGCATTGGATTTTAGTTTAGTTTCACAGTACAACCACCACAAGTCGCAAATATTGCTTTTCAACTTTCACAACTACTTATTTGATAAACCTGTTGTGAAACCGATTTGTGGACTGAACTTTTTATTGTATAGTAGGCTACATTTACACACATTATCAGGAAAACAATAATGAATGTAGGTTCCTACATACATATACCGATATAAACAACATAGCATAGCCTATAGTAGGACAAGAAACAAATGTTTACTTCTATTTATTTTGCAGAAGCTTCTACAAAGCAAATTACAAATGAGAAACAAATAATTTGTTACAAACTAACAACAAAAACAAACCACAAATTATACAACTTTTTGTAAGCCAAAATCACTTTTTGTAAGCTAAAACTTTTTTTATGTTGGTAAAATAGAAATTTAGAGATTCCATTTAATGAATGAGGTGGAGTTCGCCGGTGGGAACTGTTTACATATAAAAAGTTACAATAAAAAAAATGAGGAAACTGACAACAAATTCCAACAATTTATCGATGTAGGCCTACTAGCAAAAATATTAATAAGAAAATGTAAATAAGTTTAAAGCTGGGTAGTTTCAGAAGGCTTAAAAGAGAAACCAAACCAGAATTTCTGAGTTATTTCACACTGAAAGAAAGAAAAAAATGCAGTAATGTTTCAATTAGTAATTTTATATTTTGAACTGCACACACACACACACACACACACACACACACACACATATTCATTTTATATATCTGGTTTGGACCTGTTTTTAGGTATCTGCCTGTAGCAGATTATATTCAATATGTACTGTACATTGTGCTCATTGTGTTATTTATTTAATGTATGATGCCTCTGATGTATATTTTGCTTATGTTACTCTACGTGACCTCGTAAATTGCCCCTTGGGGACAAAAAGTGTTTGAATTGAATTGAGTTCAATTGAAATATCAACATTCCACATATTTGGAGAAAATAATGTTCACATGATATATCTTGAAATATAATTTAAAAACAGATTTTTTTTTGGTCTTGATTTAACTAATAGCCGAGCCATCGTTTCCTCCAGACTGTCCAGCAGTTACAGAGTTTACCTCTAAGTTTTGTCTTAGTTTTAGTGTTTGCATTTATTTTTTAATTGAATAAGCTATTTCCATTAATGTGATTAAAGGACTATCTGCATCTGGCCAAACATTACTAGCAGTATTTCCATAGGATAAAAAAGATTACAAACCATTCCAAATTTGCTATGATTGTACACTTGTCAATTGAGGCTAGATAAGGGTCGGAGTGCGTGGAGGAGGGAGCAAAATAATTAAACTGGACCATGGCTGACCAATGTTATGTGACCATTTTAGTACGCAATGAACTTATCACACAGTCACGTTTTTACTGTATCCAGCACCACCGCTGCCGATTCGTCACGACAGTACCACAGTAAAGGAATTCTGTTGTGAGACTGCAGTCTTCATTTATGATAAGATTAAAAGAGAGCCTGTGGGATAATCTATGTAGTGAAACTACATAATGTTTCACATGGTTTAAACCATGAATACTGTTTCCACCCATGAGGGGGCATTGTTGAGCCAGTGGAATAAATGCAAGGATAGATATAGGGCCCTATTTTAAGCTCATGTTCTAAAGTGCACGGCGCAAGTGCACTTAGGGCATGTCCGAATCCACTTTTGCTAGTTTAACAACAGGAAAAATGGTCGGCGCACCCGGCGCATGGTCTAAAAGGGTTGTCCCTATTCTCTCAATGAGTCATGGGTGTGTTTTGGACCCTATAGGCACATATTACTAACACGCTCTTTAAATAACAAAAAATAAATAAATAAATATTGTGCCATTGACTTTAGTCCAGGTTTCAGTTGGTCAATGGCACAATCTATTTCAGTTGCCTCAAAATAGCAACACGCTAACAATGCAAATGAACACACCTAGGGGCTTAATTTGACGGACGAAAACATGGAGCGATACGACACAGGAAAAGAGGGTTTTCAAGCATTCTTTGTCATGAAGAAAAATGTAATCTACGAAAGAGCACATTACAAAATGAGAAAACAAGGGAAAAACAAACCAGTCGACTTCTTTGTGACTACTGTACTGTACTCCTTGGCTGAGCACTGCAAATATGGGCCACTGCACGACAAACTCATCAGAGACAGGTAAGTCGTTGGTTTGAATGATATACAGTATCTCACAGAAGTGAGTACACCCCTCACATTTTTGTAAATATTTTATTATATCTTTTCATGTGACAACACTGAAGAAATGACACTTTGCTACAATGTAAAGTAGTGAGTGTACAGCTTGTATAACAGTGTAAATTTGCTGTCCCCTCAAAATAACTCAACACACAGCCATTAATGTCTAAAATGCTGGCCACAAAAATGAGTACACCCCTAAGTGAAAATGTCTAAATTGGGCCCAAAGTGTCAATATTTTGTGTGGCCACCTTTATTTTCCAGCACTGCCTTAACCCTCTTGGGCATGGAGTTCACCAGAACTTCACAGGTTGCCACTTGAGTCCTCTTCCACTCCTCCATGATGACATTACGGAGCTGGTGGATGTTAGAGACCTTGCGCTCCTCCACCTTCCGTTTTAATACTTGATGCACCATTAGCTGAGGATGCGAAGGTGAATCTTCCATCTGAAATTAAAAACAGCCTCCGAATACCACCTCAATAATGCATTAATGCCCCGATTTATCCAGCTGTAATGGAATATTTTGCCATGGGCTAACTGTCTTGGCTTCTTGAATATCTTCTTCCTCCAAATACGCTCAACTGTATAAGAGGGACAATGTGTAATCTGCTCATTTCTTTACTCATGATTAATCGTTATGGGCATGATATATGCATACAGAACTTTAGAAATTGTAGTCCTCTGAATTAGAAATGATTATTTAAAGTTTGCCTTGATAAATCCTCAGCAACTGACATTGAATGTCCATGTACGTGTTTTTCTGAAATGAATGTTTATTTATAAAAAACACACATCTTTCTAGTGTTGCACCTGCTGAATTCATTCAACAGAAAATGAAAGGAAAAACACATTTGGTTTTCTCTGATTGCTCAAGCTCCCTTGTGTTACACAACCAAATGAGCCAAGTCTCTTTAATCTAAGATTTGACATTCAGCGGTGCGAGAAAGTCACTGAACTTGAATCGCATTTGCATCTTTCTCATGATGGATCAGATTAAAGAAATGCGATGATTGCGTGAAGTCCCCTGACAGATTTTTTTAGGCCTTACCTTCAGAATTAAAGGTAATCCTAAACCCGTGCTTCTCTGTATGTCCTCGTAGATCAAAAAAGGTGTTTTGTCTGATGAGAAATACATTTGCATACATAACAAACGCTAAGACAAAAGGCAAGACACACTTGTCTTTGTACTCCTCACCTGGTTGCCACCACACACATTTGACACCATCTGAACCAAATATGTTTATCTTGGTCTCATCAGAGCACAGGACATGGTTCCAGTAATCCATGTCCTTAGTCTGCTTGTCTTCAGCAAACTGTTTGCAGGCTTTCTTGTGCATCATCTTTAGAAGAGGCTTCCTTCTGGGACGACAGCCATGCAGACCAATTTGATGCAGTGTGCGGCGTATGGTCTGAGCACTGACAGGCTGACCCCCCTCCCCTTCAACCTCTGCAGCAATGCTGGCAGCACTCATACATCTATTTCCCAAACACAACCTCTGGATGTGACGCTGAGCACGTGCACTCAACTTCTTTGGTCGACCATGGCGAGGCCTGTTCTGAGTGGAACCTGTCCTGTTAAACCGCTGTATGGTCTTGGCCACCGTGCTGCAGCTCAGTTTCAGGGTCTTGGCAATCTTCTTATAGCCTACGCCATTTTTATGTAGAGCAACAATTCTTTTTTTTCAGATCCTCAGAGAGTTCTTTGCCATGAGGTGCCATGTTGAACTTCCAGTGACCAGTATGAAAGAGTGAGAGCGATAACACCAAATTTAATACACCAGCTTCCCATTCACACCTGAGACCTTGTAACACTAACGAGTCACATGACACCGGGGAGAGAAAATGGCTAATTGGGTCCAATTTGGACATTTTCACTTAGGGGTGTACTCACTTTTGTGGCCAGCGGTTTAGACATTAATGGCTGTGTGTTGAGTTATTTTGAGGGGACAGCAAATTTACACTGTTATACAAGCTGTACACTTACTACTTTACATTGTAGCAAAGTGTCATTTCTTCAGTGTTGTCACATGAAAAGATATAATAAAATATTTATAAAAATGTGAGGGGTGTACTCACTTCTGTGAGATACTGTACGTCTGTTGGAGCAAATGCAGTTAAAGATATAACACTGGAAAAAGCCATTGATATGGCAAGACAGACTGAAGCAGTGAAGCAGCAGCAGAGTAACCTGTGTGGTGGTGAATGTGTTAATGCTAAAACATTTGGATCGGTAGATAAAGTCATAAGCAAAAGCAAGCCATCTCAAAGCAGGCAGAGAGTCAAAAGTTGCCATGAAGCAAAAGAAAAATCTAAACAGTCCCAGTCAAGATGCGGAAAAATCTCATTTGAAAGCGCACTGCCCTGCAGTGTCATGCATGTGGAACACGGGGTCACTACAAAAAAAGTGTGTGCTTCATCCAGAAAGGTGAATGAAATTCAAGAACAAAACCCTGGCATATTTTTAAGCACTGTGGTTGCTGAAGGTAATCCATGGCTAATTGATAATAAAATAAAAGACTGTGAAGTACTGTTCAAAATTGACACAGGTGCCAATGTCACTATTATTCCAAACCATGTGTTCCATGTTATATTTAAAGATGGCAAGAAACCAGCACTCCAGAGAGTTACTAAGCCCTTACTTGGACCTGAATGCTCACCACTTAGTGTGATTGGAGTTTCGAACATGCTGCTTCAGAAAGGAGACAAGCATACATTGGAGGAAGTGTATGTTGATAAGAGTCTATATTCGGCACTTCTGCCATCACCAAACTGGGTCTTGTCGCATGTGTTAATGACATAAGCATTTACACTTTACAGGAATGCTATCCAAAGCTGTGCAGTGGGCTAGGAATGTTACAGAGGCCATACACCATTAAACTGAGCCCAGGAGCAGTCCCATTTTCCCTCAAAACTCCATGGCGCATTCCTTTTCCAATTATGGCAAAATTTAAAAATGAACTACAAAGCATGGAGCGGATGGGGGTCATAAGCAGGGTGGAAGAACCCACGGAGTGGTGTGCAAGCATCATCATGGTGCCTAAAAAGTCCGGTGACCCACACATTTGCATTGACTGTGTGCGAAGGGAGAAATTAATTCTTCTCTCTGTTGAACTGACCCTTGGATTGCTAGCGGGAGATAGTGTCTTTAGCAAGCTAGATATAAACATGGGATTTTGGCAGATCCCTCTAACTGAGCAGTCCGCCAAGCTGACAACCTATATCACACCGTTTGGGTGGTACTTCTTCAATCGTTTGCCCTTTGCCTGAGCACTTCCAAAATCATATAGTGACCCAAGTCACTTAAGACCTGAATGGAGTGGTCTGTCACATGGACGATGTGCTTGTGTGGGGGTGTTCTCAAGAAGAGCATGATGTGCTCCAAAAGATGGAAAATGCTGGCGTTACCCTCAACTGTGCCTTGTCACAGCATGTAGTCATGTTTCTCGGCCACATTATCTCAGACTCAGGGGTGCAGCCAGACTCAGCTAAGACAGCAGCAGTCCAAGAGATGCCCGAGCCAACAAAACGTTTGAGTTCAGGTGTTTTCTTGGTATGGTGAACGACCTGGGAAAATTCATCCCACGTCTGGCCAACCATTGTAATTGGTGGTAATGTGTTTTTCATAACATTTTGTAGTCTGAACAGTTTTCAGGCAATGTTAATCTTTACAAAGGATATTGTTTATTGCTCATTGTTGAGTTGTGTTCTAAGCAATGTCTAGTAAGAGTAAGATGTCAGCGCTATATGTTTTTCATTGTTTTCTCTGTTAAAAAGGGAGATGTGGGATAATCTATGCACTGAAACGACATCATAATGTTTTACATGGTTGTGAAACCTGAATACTGTTTCTGCCCATGAGGGGGCGTTGTTGAGCCAGTGGAATAAATGCAAGGTTAGGTTAGGAGTTCACGTGTTTGTGTGCGAGGTATTTACTCATGCAAAAAACTAAATAATACGAATTGCCTACCGCAATAAAACATGATTTTATTTATCTGGTCTCACAGTCTGCGTGCAATAACAAACATACAACTCAACCAAAGGTTCGATTTGCCAGGAATTTCTAAACTGGTTATTTTTATTAAATCAAAAACATAAAGCACAATGAGTGTAGTCTGTAATATAATACAGACGTTGTTGCCTTTTTCAGCCATGAGTTCATTAAAAGGTTTGATACAATGTGGTGTATCAAAATGCAAAGTTAGATTTTTTTTTCCTTTTTATTTTTCCTCAATATTTTTGAAGAAGGGCCTAACGAAATCCAAAGTTTTTTAGAAAAATGTAGCCTACTAAAAAGTACAGTAGTACTAGTGTACTGTAATTAGTCAAATTTAGTTTTTGGTTCTGTTGTGTTGTGTTGATCATGTGTTGCTATTTTACTATGTGTCAAACAAATTTTCAGTTATAAATTTCCCTGTATTACAGCAATAGCCTAAAAAAAGTATATTTTCATATTTAGATATCATAATTAAGCAATATAGAAATTGTAACTGAAACATACCCAGAGGAATCGAAGAGCAAAGACAAAACTAGTTTTCCTTACAAGTGGGTACTCTGTGTAGATGGATTTACCAGAAAGGTCGTATGTTATCTATAGTGCCTTAAAGGCCACGATATACTTCAATGAAATCGAAGAAGGAACGAACTGATGTGACGTCATTTCGAACAAAATCAGGCCGAAACGAAGTTTGTTTGGAGTTCGTTTTGGAAGTTCGAAACAGTTTGCCAAAGCGAACTTTTTGGAAAAGTTCGCTTCGGCTGGTAAACACTTTAGTACACTTTCTTTTACAGTTCATTTCTCTTCTCGAGTCCGTAGCAGTCAGACGCCCACGAGTGAAAACACTGGAGAGCGTTGTACTTCTGATGAAATGATAGACTGACACTGTTTTTCGTGTTTAATCGCTTGGTTTTAAGCAATCTATTTTATAAAGCAGTGGCCTTTTGAAAGTGCCCTTTGCGGTTGCATCGCGGTGCCCCCGCGTTCCCATTTCCCCTCCCCCGGAACGCGATTTCTAGGACAATCAACATCTTCATCTAACCGTCGCTCTCAGCAGTGGGCGGTGTCAGATGTTCGATTACAGTATATCCCCAGCTAACAGAAACAGGGTTTCTCTTGAGTGATACCAAATATTTCATTATATTCATATTATAGTATATGGACTTTTTCTGACCTATTTATATGTGTATTTGTCCCTGTCTCAAGCTTAGGGTAGTCGCTGTGGAACTGTGCAAGTAAACTGCCTTCTCATCCTGAAACATTGTGGTGCCATCTGCCAGCCAGCATTATTCTCGTGCACCTCTGGAGTGATCAGTCAAATGCCATGTTCAGCTCAGGCTCAAAAAGAGTTATCAAGAATAAGAACACTTGAGCAACTGCCTTAGATATGTATGGGAATGCTGACAGTTTTCTCCAGGTAGACCTCCTTGAGAAATGCACTTGATCTGCACTCATTCCAAAGTCCCTTTAAGACAAGTCATTTCGGCGGCCATCTTTGAAACGCCTCTCGGGCATGCAAGTGTAGCTCCTATCTCTTTGAATGGGGAAATATCAAATTCTCTAAAGCTGTTTGCCAAGCTTTCGATTAAATTTAATTTTTGAAATAACCAATGAAATCTGACTAGATCAAGCTAATGCGCATGCGCAGTCCTAACTGCGCGTCTCTATAGGAAGCGCGCGTCTGACTGTTTCTACAGGAACCGGAGCTTCTAACGGCTGCTGCAGTGACGCGTGACTTTACCAATCGGCGATTGGCTCTTATTTAGAAGGCGGGACTTATTCCACCATATTGCGTGTGTTGCACATTCTCCCATTCAAAACAATACGAGTGACACGTCTTGTGTTATTCTATAGTCTTTGACTCATTCTATGCACATATCTGAACAGTGTACAGCTAATAATGTTTTGATAGATAAAATATGTAGCCAATAAACTGATTTTAACAAAACATCATTCAACTGGTTTTGTGCATTTAAAGGAAAAAGTGTATTAGGGAAATGCTAAGAAGGTATAGGTAGCATTTTATATAGAAGAAAAAATATTTTCTGCCTTAGATGAAATTCCTGATGTTACACAGCAGGCAACCTTACTTCAGGTTCTTCAGCTAGTGATGCATATGCTCAACATGATTCTAATGATCTGGTAAGTAGTATTTCTTAATCTTAAAGAAATTTATGAAGTGATGGCTTATAACAAAACCAGTATTTTTAAACTATGTGTAAAACAAGTTTTAATTTTTATTTGGTATTGTTGAAAAAGTTACTCGAAGCATTCAAAATAAATATGATTTGTTTATTTTTCAACATTATAAGGTTTTTATTTAGACATAGTATGCATAGTGTTTACACTGCGTACTGTTAGATCAACAGTAGTCAATGTGGTTGTGATTTAAAAGATGAAATCAGCTGTTTGTGGCTTTAGGGTTAGTGTGCTGCCTTAATGAAATACAAATTTCCTGTCAACAGCTGTAGGGCAATCTTGTCAGATTAGAACAAAAGTGATTTGAATGATCACAAATGGAGATAAAGTGCATAAAGTGTGAATAGGTTTAATATTATCCAGATTGCCCCTTAAAATTAAATGTGTAATATCAAATAAATTATTTGGAAAACAAACATTGTTATTGTAAAATGTAAACATTGTAAATTATTAAATAATTTTTTTTTTTCTGAGAAATTCTGAAAATAATTTACATTCATCACAATTTGAGATCCTGTCTGTCCAGCAATACAGGCACAAGAAAATAATAAATAGTAAATTGTGTATTATAAAATCTCTAAGATATCATATTCATTGGGAAAGATAAATCTGATCTTAAAGTACCACTGTAACAATTTGGATTAGTAATATAAGTAATCAACGTTAGTAATTTTTGCTGATGTATTTCCCTTCTTGAAACGAGTCTCTAATTCTCTAGAAAAGGCTGTTTCGAGTGGTGTATTGTACATTGTATGACCGTCTTCTGTGCCAACGTCTTCTTAATGCTGTACAGCATCCACAGAGCAAACACTAAGAAGTAAGAGAGAGCCTTGTTAGACTAGAATTAAACATATAGAAACCTGTATAGGTTTCAGGAAATGTATTGAATCAACTGCATATCATATTCCTGTTATCACTAATCATTTCAATTATAATATGCATATCTTTCATTAAACCTTTATGATACTTACACAAAGGAGAATCCAGCAAGGTACAAGTATGATGGCAATAGCACAAGGGACAATAATGGCCACAATCCATGCTGCGCTAGTGCTGTTGTTTGTGATTGCACTGCTCAGCACTGTGGGGTAAAAGGTGGTTCTTGCAGCAGTAGTTGTGGTAATAGTCTCTGTAGATGAGAAGGTGTAAAATAATTAAGATAAGACAAAAAAACCCTTCCAGCTCAAAAGAATTATAAAACTATTAATAATAACATTTCTATGCAGAAGAACATACCATTATTAACCACAAGAAGTGCATAGAGAAAGGCACTGGGTGTCTTGATGTCTTTTTCGGAGAAAACATAATGCACATCAGCCTCAATAGTGGTGGAATTACCCCTGGGGAGAAATTAAAATCTACATTAATTAAATATGTAAAAAGATCACAGTGTGCTTCTTCTTTTAAATCCTTTTATATCAAACCAAGTTCAAAGCAGATTTTTTAGTTTAAATCTTACGTGAAATTCATTGTGTCCTCATTGAACACAAATGGAGTGGCTGTGGGGTCAGTTAGGATCTGGTTCAGCTAAAGAGGTCAGCAAGGAAAACAAATTAATTGGTGTAATAATAGTTAAAGTTTAGCTTAATCGAATCAAAGCTGAATAATTAAAAAAGCCTATTTTAAATACAAATCAAACTCACCAGTTTATTTATAGGGTCCTGGATTAACTTATATGTGTCATTCCTGAGTTCAGGTTTTTCAGACATGGAAACATTCTTGATTTCAAATCCAAAATTCAGGGAATATGATGTATCAGAAATTTCTTAAAAAGAAAAGAAAACATAATACAAATTAGCTGATACTGTATGCACACATCTTTTTACTGTAATATGGAAATTTGTTTACTAGCAACTGAACAGAGGAGAGAAAACTTACTTTTATAAGTAACATTCACAAAGCTCACAGGGGTATTTAGGCTTTGTGCTCTTAGATCTCGTTTGATTCTAAAACGTGAGTCCAACAGAGAGTTAGCTAACTCTACTATTTTAACCTCACTTGGTATGGGGCCCAGTGTGATAAATATGAGCCGAATGTAAATAATCACCCTCCCAATCCTGAAAAAGAAGGTAAATAAGAATGATGCATGGTGAGTACCCTACAGAACAAAAATATATGGGAATACACTGCAAGATATAATGCAATATATTGCATAATACATTTCCATATATGGGAAACTAGTGCTTTTATTTTTCAATATACTGCAATATATGCATTGACCATGTATGGATGTATGGCTACTTGATACATATAAAATATTTAGAAATTAACACAAAAATAGAATTACATATAATATTCATAAAGGTTTATCCTTTATTGTGTACATAATGCACATACATGTTCCCATATAAATGTGAATGTATGTACACACACACACACATATATATATATATATATGTTTATACTGCATGAGTAAATATATCTGCAATATATTTATCCACATGCAGTACCACATCCGATCACATATACATCTACATATTATGAAGTGTTTTAATGAATATAAAATTACATACATTATGATATATTAGTAAATATATCATCAGATATTTTTCAATATATGAAAAGAGGCAATTCCTTATGTATTATTCAATATATTGTAATACATTAACACAATATATTATTCTGTATATTTTCAAATATACTATTGAATCATTTAATATATTGATTATTCATATATAGGAAAAACATGAATGAATAAAATAGTTACCTTTTACACAATAAAATGTATTCATCACACTTACACTTTTGGTGATTCTCCAGGTTTCTGAGATGTCCTGTCTGTCACTTTTAGAGCTGGAGTTGTGATGAATCGGGTTATTGCAGCCTGAGTGACATTTGAGGGTATAGTTCCTGATATGGCGGTTTGAGTGACTGGCTTTACTGATGTAACAGTGGCAGTTGCTGATGATTTAGGCAGGGCTGTAGTTGGTTTTGGTTTTGAGTTGGTTGGTGCTTTAGTTGAGAATGTTGGAGGGGTCATTGTGTTTTTGGGAGCCAATGTTGTTGTCTCACTAATAGTTGTTGTTTTTGTTTCAGCCATAGTTGACATCATTGGATGAATTGTAGTGTTTGGTTCTGTTGTTGAGTTCTTCACCAGTTTTGTAGGGGTTGCTGTGGAAGCTATAGTTGTAGTTTTACCTTCATACATAGTTGTTGTTTTTGAATGAGGTGTAGAGGTTGTTTCTTTAGTTGAAAACGTTTTAGGGTTTGTTGTGGTTATGGAAGCCATTGTGCTTCTGGAAGCTGAGGTTATTGTTATCTCTTTCATATTAGTTGTTGTGGTTTCAGACATAGTTGAGGCATGGTTTACTGTGGGAGCCAAAACTGTGGATGCTGAAGCTAAAGTTTTTGTTGCAGGAATAGTGGTTGTGGTTTCATTTATAGTTGTTGGTTGAATTGTAGTGGTTGATGCTGTCATTGATCCCTCAACTTCCAATGAAGGGGCTGTGATTGTAAAAGCCGTAGCAGTTATCTCACCAATAGTTTTCATTGTTGTAAATGTTATTGCTGTTTCTGCCATAGTATTAGTTGTGGGATGATTTGAAGCAAGTGTGGTTTCAGAAGCCAAAACTTTTGTCATCTCCCTTATAGTTGTTGTTGGAAGTGTTGTGGTTTCAGCCACAATAGTGGTTGTTGGGTGATTTGTAGTCAATGTTGTTTCAGCAATAGCTGAAGTTAGATGTGTTGATGCGGTTTCAGCCACAGTAGTATTAGTTGGGGGATTTGTTGTTTTGGAATCTAATGTCATAATTGTCTCATCAATAGTTGTAGTTAGAAGTACTTTTGAGGTTTCTGTCACATTAGTGGTTGTTAAATGATTTGTGGTTTCAGAAGCCAAAGTTGTTGTTGTTTTACCAATAGTAGCAATTGGAAGTGCTGTTGTAGTTTCAAACACAGTGGGGGTTGTTGGATGTGTTGTTATGGAAATGGCATTTGTAGTTGTCTCAACAATAGTTGTAGTTGGAGAAGCTATTGTGCTACCAGCCACAGTAGCAGTTGTTGAATGGGCTGTAGTATTTGGTGCTGTAGTTGAGACATTTGTGGAGGTAATTGTTCTTGTGGGAGCTGAAGCTGTAGATATCTCACCAGTAGTTGTAGTTGTTGTTGTTGCTGGAAGTGTTGTAATTTCAGCCACAACAGTGGTTGTTGGACGATTTGTAGTCATCGTGGTTTCAGAAAACAAAGTTGCTGTTGTCACACCAATAGTTGTATTTGAAGTCTCAAGAATAGTAGTTGTGGCTTCAGGGATTGTTGTGGTTGTTGTTGGAATTGTAGTAGTTGGTGCTTTCGTTGACCCCTCCACTATTGTTGAAGGGGTTGTTGTGTTTCTGGGAGCTATTGTAGTTATCCCACCAATAGTTGTCGTCATTGTAAATGTTGTGGTTTCTGCCAAAATAGTGGTTGTTGGATGATTTGTAGTCGGTCTGGTTTCAGAAGCCAAGGTTGTAGTTGACCCACCAATAACTGTAGTTGGAAGTGTTGTTGTGATATCAGCCACAGTAGTTTTTGTCAGATGGTTTGTTGTTGTGGAGACCAAAGTTGTAGCGGTCTCACCAATAGTTGTTGTTGGAATTACTGTTGTTTTTTCAGGCATTGTTCTAGTTGCACCATCCATTGTTAACATTAGTGTTATAGATGAGGATGTTGGAGGGGTGCTTGTGGTAGCCAAAGTTGTTGCAGCAAAAGTTGTTGTGGTTTCAGGCATAGTTGTGGTTGCTTCATCAGTTGTAGTGGTTGGTTCTGTAGATGAAAGTGTTGTGGTAGCCAAAGATGTAGTTGTTTCAACAATAGCTGTTGTTGGAAGTATTTTGGTTTCAGCCACAACAGTGGTTGTTGGATGGTTTGTAGTCAGTGTGGTTTCATTAGCCAAAGTTGTAGTTGTCTCACCAATAGCTGTAGTTTGAAGTGCTGTTGTGGTTTCAGCCAGAGTAGTTGTTGTAGGATGGTTTGTTGTTGTGGAAACCAAAGTTGTATTTGTCTCACGAACAGTAGTAGTTTTTGGAAGTGTTATTGCAGTTTCAGGCATAGTCACAGATGATGGATGAATTTTAGTGGTTGGTATTGTTGACTTCTCCACTATTGTTTGAGGAGTTGTTGTGATTGTGGGAGCCAAAGTTGTAGTTGTTGCATCAAGAGATGTGGTTGCTGCATCAGTTGTTAATGTTAAGAATGTTGGAAGAGTCTTTGTGGTAGCCAAAGTTGTTGTTGTTACTACATCCGTTGCAATGTTTGGTCCTGTAGTTGAAAGTGTTGTGGCTGTGGTAGACACAGTTGTAGTTGTCTCACCGATAGTTGTTGTTGGAAGTGTTGTGCTTTCAGCCACAATAGTGGTTGTTGGATGGTTTATATTCAGTGTTGTTTCAGAAGCCAAAGATGTAGATGTCTCAAAAATAGCTGAAGTTGGATGTGCTGTTGTTATTTCAAGCACAGTAGAGGTTGTTGACAAATTAGTTGTGGTTGCTGCATCAGTTTTCGACATTGGTGGTACAGTTGATGATGTTTCAGGGGTCCTTGTGGTAGACAAATTGGTTGTTGCATCAACTGTTACTGTAGTGTCATATATAGTTGTGGTTTCTGCATCAGATGTCAGCATTGGTCGTACAGTTGAGGATATTTGAGGGGTGGTTGTGGTAGCCAAAGTCGTTGCATTAACTGTTGTTGTGGTGTCAGATACAATTGTGGTTGCTGCATCAGTTGTCAATGCTGGCTCTACAATTGAAGATGTTTCAGGAGTCCTTGTGGTAGCCAAAGTTGTTGTTGTTGCATCAACTGTTGTTGTGGTGTCAGATATAGTTGTGGTTGCTGCATCAGTTGTGGACATTGGTGGTACATTTGAGAATATTTGAGGGGCACCTGTGGTAGTCAAAGTTGCTGTTGCATCAACAGTTGTTGTGGTGTCAGACATAGTTGTGGTTGCTGCATCAGATGCCGATGTTGGTGCTACAGTTGAGGATGTTTGAGGAGTGCTTGTGGTAGCCAAAGTTGTTGTTGTTCCTTCAACTGTTGTTGTGGTGTCAGATATAGTTGTGGTTGCTGCATCAGTTTTCAATGTTGGAGCTGCAGTTGAGGATGTTTCAAGGGTTCTTGTGGTAGCCAAAGTTGTTGTTGTTGCATCAACTGTTGTTGTGGTGTCAGATATAGTTGTGGTTGCTGCATCAGTTGTCAATGTTGGCCCTACAGTTGAGGATGTTTCAGGGGTGCTTGTGGTAGCCAAAGTTGTTGTTGTTGCTTCAACTGTTGTTGTGATGTCAGATATAGTTGTGGTTGCTGCATAAGTGGTCAATGTTGGCCCTACAGTTGAGGATGTTTCAGGGGTCCTTGTGGTAGCCAAAGTTGTTGCACCAATAGTTGTTGTGGTGTCAGATATAGTTGTGGTTGCTGCATTAGTTGTTGACATTGGTGGTACAGTTGAAGATGTTTGAGGGGTGCTTATGGTAGCCAAAGCTGTTGTTGTTGCATCAACAGTTGTTGTGGTGTCAGATATTGTTGTGCTTTCTGCATCAGTTGTCGACATTGGTGGTACATTTGAGGATGTTTGAGGGACAATTGTGGTAGCCAAAGTCGTTGTTGTTGTTGCACCAATAGTCGTTGTGGTGTCAGATATTGTTGTGGTTGCTGCATTAGTTGTCGATGTTAGCGCTAAAGTTGAGGATGTTTCAGGGGTTGTTGTGGTAGCCAAAGTTGTTGCACCAATAGTTGTTGTGGTGTCAGATATAGTTTTGGTTGCTGCATTAGTTGTTGACATTGGTGGTACAGTTGAAGATGTTTGAGGGGTGCTTGTGGTAGTCAAAGTTGTTGTTGCATCAACTGTTGTTATGGTGTCAGATATAGTTGTGGTTGCTGCATCAGTTATCAACATTATTGGTACATTTGAGGATGTTTGAGGGACACTTGTGGTAGCCAAAGTCGTTGTTGTTGTTGCACCAATAGTTGTTGTGGTGTCTGATATAGTTGTGGTTGCTGCATCAGTGGTCGATGTTGGCGCTACAGTTGAGGATGTTTCAGGGGTGCTTGTGGTAGCCAAAGTTGTTGTTGTTGCTTCAACTGTTGTTGTGGTGTCAGATATAGTTGTGGTTGCTGCATCAGTTATCAACATTATTGGTACATTTGAGGATGTTTGAGGGACACTTGTGGTAGCCAAAGTCGTTGTTGTTGTTGCACCAATAGTTGTTGTGGTGTCAGACATAGTTGTGGTTGCTGCATCAGATGCCGATGTTGGCGCTACAGTTGAGAATGTTTGAGGAGTGCTTGTGGTAGCCAAAGTTGTTGTTGTTCCTTCAACTGTTGTTGTGGTGTCAGATATAGTTGTGGTTGCTGCATCAGTTTTCAATGTTGGAGCTGCAGTTGAGGATGTTTCAAGGGTTCTTGTGGTAGCCAAAGTTGTTGTTGTTGCATCAACTGTTGTTGTGGTGTCAGATATAGTTGTGGTTGCTGCATAAGTGGTCAATGTTGGCCCTACAGTTGAGGATGTTTCAGGGGTCCTTGTGGTAGCCAAAGTTGTTGCACCAATAGCTGTTGTGGTGTCAGATATAGTTGTGGTTGCTGCATTAGTTGTTGACATTGGTGGTACAGTTGAAGATATTTGAGGGGTGCTTGTGGTAGCCAAAGCTGTTGTTGTTGCATCAACAGTTGTTGTGGTGTCAGATATTGTTGTGCTTTCTGCATCAGTTGTCGACATTGGTGGTACATTTGAGGATGTTTGAGGGACAATTGTGGTAGCCAAAGTCGTTGTTGCACCAATAGTCGTTGTGGTGTCAGATATTGTTGTGGTTGCTGCATTAGTTGTCGATGTTAGCGCTAAAGTTGAGGATGTTTCAGGGGTTGTTGTGGTAGCCAAAGTTGTTGCACCAATAGTTGTTGTGGTGTCAGATATAGTTTTGGTTGCTGCATTAGTTGTTGACATTGGTGGTACAGTTGAAGATGTTTGAGGGGTGCTTGTGGTAGTCAAAGTTGTTGTTGCATCAACTGTTGTTATGGTGTCAGATATAGTTGTGGTTGCTGCATCAGTTATCAACATTATTGGTACATTTGAGGATGTTTGAGGGACACTTGTGGTAGCCAAAGTCGTTGTTGTTGTTGCACCAATAGTTGTTGTGGTGTCTGATATAGTTGTGGTTGCTGCATCAGTGGTCGATGTTGGCGCTACAGTTGAGGATGTTTCAGGGGTGCTTGTGGTAGCCAAAGTTTTTGTTGTTGCTTCAACTGTTGTTGTGGTGTCAGATATAGTTGTGGTTGCTGCATCAGTTATCAACATTATTGGTACATTTGAGGATGTTTGAGGGACACTTGTGGTAGCCAAAGTCGTTGTTGTTGTTGCACCAATAGTTGTTGTGGTGTCTGATATAGTTGTGGTTGCTGCATCAGTGGTCGATGTTGGCGCTACAGTTGAGGATGTTTCAGGGGTGCTTGTGGTAGCCAAAGTTGTTGTTGTTGCTTCAACTGTTGTTGTGGTGTCAGATATAGTTGTGGTTGCTGCATCAGTTATCAACATTATTGGTACATATGAGGATGTTTGAGGGACACTTGTGGTAGCCAAAGTCGTTGTTGTTGTTGCACCAATACTCGTTGTGGTGTCAGATATTGTTGTGGTTGCTGCATTAGTTGTCAATGTTAGCGCTAAAGTTGAGGATGTTTCAGGGGTTGTTGTGGTAGCCAAAGTTGTTGCACCAATAGTTGTTGTGGTGTCAGATATAGTTTTGGTTGCTGCATTAGTTGTTGACATTGGTGGTACAGTTGAAGATGTTTGAGGGGTGCTTATGGTAGCCAAAGCTGTTGTTGTTGCATCAACAGTTGTTGTGGTGTCAGATATTGTTATGCTTTCTGCATCAGTTGTCGACATTGGTGGTACATTTGAGGATGTTTGAGGGACAATTGTGGTAGCCAAAGTCGTTGTTGTTGTTGCACCAATAGTCGTTGTGGTGTCAGATATTGTTGTGGTTGCTGCATTAGTTGTCGATGTTAGCGCTAAAGTTGAGGATGTTTCAGGGGTTGTTGTGGTAGCCAAAGTTGTTGCACCAATAGTTGTTGTGGTGTCAGATATAGTTTTGGTTGCTGCATTAGTTGTTGACATTGGTGGTACAGTTGAAGATGTTTGAGGGGTGCTTGTGGTAGTCAAAGTTGTTGTTGCATCAACTGTTGTTATGGTGTCAGATATAGTTGTGGTTGCTGCATCAGTTATCAACATTATTGGTACATTTGAGGATGTTTGAGGGACACTTGTGGTAGCCAAAGTCGTTGTTGTTGTTGCACCAATAGTTGTTGTGGTGTCTGATATAGTTGTGGTTGCTGCATCAGTGGTCGATGTTGGCGCTACAGTTGAGGATGTTTCAGGGGTGCTTGTGGTAGCCAAAGTTGTTGTTGTTGCTTCAACTGTTGTTGTGGTGTCAGATATAGTTGTGGTTGCTGCATCAGTTATCAACATTATTGGTACATTTGAGGATGTTTGAGGGACACTTGTGGTAGCCAAAGTCGTTGTTGTTGTTGCACCAATAGTTGTTGTGGTGTCAGACATAGTTGTGGTTGCTGCATCAGATGCCGATGTTGGCGCTACAGTTGAGAATGTTTGAGGAGTGCTTGTGGTAGCCAAAGTTGTTGTTGTTCCTTCAACTGTTGTTGTGGTGTCAGATATAGTTGTGGTTGCTGCATCAGTTTTCAATGTTGGAGCTGCAGTTGAGGATGTTTCAAGGGTTCTTGTGGTAGCCAAAGTTGTTGTTGTTGCATCAACTGTTGTTGTGGTGTCAGATATAGTTGTGGTTGCTGCATAAGTGGTCAATGTTGGCCCTACAGTTGAGGATGTTTCAGGGGTCCTTGTGGTAGCCAAAGTTGTTGCACCAATAGCTGTTGTGGTGTCAGATATAGTTGTGGTTGCTGCATTAGTTGTTGACATTGGTGGTACAGTTGAAGATATTTGAGGGGTGCTTGTGGTAGCCAAAGCTGTTGTTGTTGCATCAACAGTTGTTGTGGTGTCAGATATTGTTGTGCTTTCTGCATCAGTTGTCGACATTGGTGGTACATTTGAGGATGTTTGAGGGACAATTGTGGTAGCCAAAGTCGTTGTTGCACCAATAGTCGTTGTGGTGTCAGATATTGTTGTGGTTGCTGCATTAGTTGTCGATGTTAGCGCTAAAGTTGAGGATGTTTCAGGGGTTGTTGTGGTAGCCAAAGTTGTTGCACCAATAGTTGTTGTGGTGTCAGATATAGTTTTGGTTGCTGCATTAGTTGTTGACATTGGTGGTACAGTTGAAGATGTTTGAGGGGTGCTTGTGGTAGTCAAAGTTGTTGTTGCATCAACTGTTGTTATGGTGTCAGATATAGTTGTGGTTGCTGCATCAGTTATCAACATTATTGGTACATTTGAGGATGTTTGAGGGACACTTGTGGTAGCCAAAGTCGTTGTTGTTGTTGCACCAATAGTTGTTGTGGTGTCTGATATAGTTGTGGTTGCTGCATCAGTGGTCGATGTTGGCGCTACAGTTGAGGATGTTTCAGGGGTGCTTGTGGTAGCCAAAGTTTTTGTTGTTGCTTCAACTGTTGTTGTGGTGTCAGATATAGTTGTGGTTGCTGCATCAGTTATCAACATTATTGGTACATTTGAGGATGTTTGAGGGACACTTGTGGTAGCCAAAGTCGTTGTTGTTGTTGCACCAATAGTTGTTGTGGTGTCTGATATAGTTGTGGTTGCTGCATCAGTGGTCGATGTTGGCGCTACAGTTGAGGATGTTTCAGGGGTGCTTGTGGTAGCCAAAGTTGTTGTTGTTGCTTCAACTGTTGTTGTGGTGTCAGATATAGTTGTGGTTGCTGCATCAGTTATCAACATTATTGGTACATATGAGGATGTTTGAGGGACACTTGTGGTAGCCAAAGTCGTTGTTGTTGTTGCACCAATACTCGTTGTGGTGTCAGATATTGTTGTGGTTGCTGCATTAGTTGTCAATGTTAGCGCTAAAGTTGAGGATGTTTCAGGGGTTGTTGTGGTAGCCAAAGTTGTTGCACCAATAGTTGTTGTGGTGTCAGATATAGTTTTGGTTGCTGCATTAGTTGTTGACATTGGTGGTACAGTTGAAGATGTTTGAGGGGTGCTTGTGGTAGTCAAAGTTGTTATTGCATCAACTGTTGTTATGGTGTCAGATATAGTTGTGGTTGCTGCATCAGTTA